>NC_056441.1:48191370-48336370 GCF_018296145.1 Oncorhynchus tshawytscha | reverse complement strand
GCTTGTGCTTCTAGTTCCGACAATGCAGTAATAACCAACGAGTAATCTAACCTAACAATTCCACAACTACTACCTTATACACACAAGTGTAAAGGGATGAAGAATATGTACATAAAGATATAGGAATGAGTGATGGTACAGAACGGCATAGGCAAGATGCAGTGGATGGTATCGAGTACAGTATATACACATGAGATGAGATGAGTAATGTAAGGTATGTGAACATATAAAAGTGGCATTGTTTAAAGTGGCTAGTGATACACGTATTACATAAAGATGGCAAGATGCAGTAGATGGTATAGAGTACAGTATATACATATGATGTGAGTAATGTAGGATTATGTAAACATTATATTAAGTGGAATTGTTTAAAGTGGCTAGTGATACATTTTTTACATCGGTTAGTAAGAGATCATGGACATTATGACTGGTTATACTCATTCATATATAAAATATGTGTGACTCGTATAGAGATATTGCAACAGATGAGTTCAAACGAGGTGAGAGTAATATAGATCGGTGGGTTGTTATCCAATAAAACCAATATATGCACAACGTTGAGGCAAAACAGACAGGCTTGGCTTACAATCAAAGGAATGCTGACCAGTGGAGGCTGCTGAGGGGAGGACGACTCATAATAACAACTGGAACGGAGCAAATGGAATGGCATCAAACACATGGAATCCATAGCTGTGTTCGAATACTCATACTAACCGCACTAACCGTAATAGTTGTGACGTATTTTGAGTATATAGTATACTTTCAGGGCCCATAATGCAATTCTTTTAAAAAAGGGTCGAGGCTTCACAACGTTTTAAGATTTGGAGAAAATGGCAAAAAATATGCAGCCTGAAGTCCAATGAGAGCGGATACCAATTAATTGCTTTAACTAATTATGACAAATGTTCAGAAAATGTTGAGCAATGTAATAAAGTAATGACTTTTCTAATAAATTAACTTACACATTATGTTGCCTGAATATGGCCGGTGTCAGTAAACGTCGTCAAAAAAGCGTAATTAAATTGTTGCCAGCAGCACAGTTACAATCACCAATGCTCTGGACAACATGAAAACAGCCTAACCAGCTCTGCTAGGGCGAGTAATCATCAGATCATCAGAGTGAGGTGTTCTCTCATTTGTGTCTGGAAGTAGCTAGCAAGTTAGCCAGTTAGCTTGGGTACTTGACTGTCGTTGTGCGCTCTGAACAGTCCGAGAATGAAACAATCTGAATTTACAAACAGACAATCTGACAATGCTCTGACAATGCTCTGAATTTACGAACGCCCAGAGCGCACTCTGAGCACACGTTGGCACTCCAGATTGAATTGAATAATACACCTGAAGTCGTAAAATGTCTAGCTTGTAATTTGTTAGGCTATCAAGCTAGCAAGAGGTTGCATAGCAACAGCATCAACTTCCGGTAGACAGGCGAAGCTCTAATACGCTCAAATGAAAGGATACCGTTAGTTTACAGTATACTAAAATAAACAAATAGTATGTACTCATTAAGTATGTAGTATATAGTATGTTAGTATGGGTATTTGAACACAGCTCATGTTTGATGTATTTGATACCATTCCACCCATTCCGCTCCACCCATTACCACGAGCCCATTCTCCCCAAGGTGCCACCAAACTCCTGTGATACTGACAACATGTAAACTATATTTAGTTGGGCCTCCCGGGTGGCGCAGTGGTTAAGGGCGCTGTACTACCAGAGACTCTGGGTTCGCGCCCAGGCTCTGTCGTAAACGGCCACGACCGGGAGGTCCGTGGGGCGACGCACAATTAGCCTAGCGTCGTCCGGGTTAGGGAGGGTTTGGCCGGTAGGGATATCCTTGTCTCATCGCGCACCAGCGACTCCTGTGGCGGGCCGGGTGCAGTGCATGCTAACCAAGGTTGCCAGGTGCACTGTGTTTCCTCCCGACACATTTGTGCGGCTGGCTTCCGGGTTGAATGTGTGCTGTGTTAAGAAGCAGTTGTGTTGGGTTGTGTATCGGAGGACGCATGACTTTCAACTTTCGTCTCTCCCGAGCCCGTACGGGAGTTGTAGCGATGAGACAAGATATTAGCTACTAACAATTGGATACCACAAAATTGGGTAAAATAAAAATAAAAATAGTCTGCAAATGTTTATTGAAAACATATATACATATGCCCAGTAAGCACTTGTTGTCTCTCAAATACATTATTACAGTTGTTGGTTACATAGCTAGCTAATTTTAGCCATATTAGCACAGACGTGAGAAGTGTAAAAACATGTCAAAACAAGATACAATAAGAACAATAAGATCCGGGCTTAGAAGAAGATCCGGCATTTTTTATGTACTTGTGAGGATGTAGTTTGAGTTTTAACAGCTTGATTATGTCTCAAAAAGGCTACATTCACAAACAATAAGACTAGTCTGCCTCCACCCACCATGATCCTGAGTGTTCCATTAAGTAATCCAGAATTGATTAGAGAACTCTAGTCAGATGGAAACCAAGTTCAGGCGGAACCTGATAGTATATACTACCATTGTTTTCATAGGAGGAGCGGATAGTGTGAGTTCTTTGACAGAAGTCTATTTTCCATGTCTGTGTACTCTTTGTGTACCCGAGACTGAGGGGATTCAAGCCAAAATCAAGAATCGTGTATAATAGTTTATAGAATGAACTGAATGAACTTCAGAATGGAGTTTTTCCAGGCTCACCCAGTTGTTGATTTGAGCCTCATGACAGGGACTGGCGGGAAGCAACCATTGAGCTTTAGCCTAGTTGGCTTCGGTATTCTATATCTGATAGTGTTGTTAAGGGCCTGTCACATGTTGCCCTCCCTTGTTTTTCCCCCAATTGGAAGCCAGCCGTTTTTGTATATATTTTATATTTATTTAGAGCTTGCAATGACCTTTATCATCATTTGTGTACTTTACTCTGTTACATTATTTTCAATGGTTTGCTGTGCCTCTCCCTCCTTTTTTTATTTTCTGATTGATTTATTGTAGACTCTTCCCCCTTGTCTGGTCTCCTTGGATACTGAGTTGGCCCAGGTCTGCCACACCTGGGCATGATTGAAATAACGAACTACCACACTACTGAAAGGGGAGCTTTCAGCAAGAACAAAATGGTTGTCAGGAGTAGTGCAGTATTATTGTAAGGAGCTGTATACTTGGAAAAAGGAGGAGGGAAAAAGAGAGGGAGAGGAGGTCTAAGATAGAGAGAGAGGGAAGAATAGGGTGAGCTTGAGTTGGGTAAAAATTGTGGGAAAAAGGGAGATGGTTTGTTAAAGAATGGTGTAAAGTCTAAGCAGAGGGAGCTGAAGACAGGAGGATAAATGGAAGTGAATGAGGGTGACATATGGGAGGTGGTAGATGTGGTGAAGTTATCGAAGACCGAGGTATGCACCGAGGGTCAGGAAAAAGATGAGTCTGTGACAGTAGGAATGAAGTTTATGGAAAAAGTGGACTCTTGCCTTTTGGCTAATCTGTTTGTGGTTTCACGGTGGGTGAAAAAAGAGTTGGGTAATGTGGAATCGGTGAGGGTAACCAGAAGTGGTCTAGAGATAATTATTTCTGTTGGTTCGAGGGAGAAGGAGCATGGGAGTAAAATAAATGGGGGCAAGAAAAGTGAATTGTTTCGCTCTCAATGAAAGGAGTGGTAACTGGGGTAACAGTAAATATAAAAGTTGACCAGCTGAGGGGAGAGATTTCCGCTGTATGTGATGCTCGTCGTTTCCCAACTCTTGCCACAAACAGGGTGGCAAGAGTTGGGGAAACAGAAGAGTCATTCTCTTCTTTTGAGTTTTGAAGTTGAGTCTTTGCCCGACAAAGTGAAGTTATGATGTATAAGTATCCTGTACAAGCGTATGTACCGACTCTATTACGATGTTACAGGTGTCAAGCTTATGGGAGCATTGGAACAGACTAAGGGCAGGTATCTATTCCAAGTACAGAGTGAGGATGGCAGGAAGAGAAAGAAGAGCAGAAGATATTTTTACAAGATTAAGGGTTAAATAAGACTTTAAATGTGATAGGAAAGCATCCAACCGGAAAGTGTGAGTATTGCCAGGAAATATAGATAGTGGAGCATGTACTAATAAAGTGCGGGCAGTATGAGAGGGAAAGAGGCTGAGATCCAGTGTGAGGGAGAAGGGGATACAGGGAATTAGTTTAAAGAGATTACTATGTAGAACATGATTAGATACTGTCTGAAATATATATCATTTAAGATTAACTGGGCTGTCAGGTAGGCTTTAGTTTCTCTGGCCCACACTCGTAGAGTAGGTGGTGGTAATGCACAATAATGTTGGATGCCAATTGCCGATTAAACCCCACCGAAGACCGTTTGGGGACTGCTTCTGGAGGGAGAACACACCAATGCTAAATCCAGTGCTTAATTTGATCCGGCACCTCTGAATTTGGACAGTTTTGTTCCTGGAACCCATTTGTCAGGATCCAGTACATCTTGTGGCATGAACACAATATTTCTACTGTTTGCAAATCTAATCAAATTCATTCAACGTGAGGCCTCTAATGCTCCTGCCCCCTAAAATAACGTCATCTAAAACGGCCTAATATTCTAAGAATGGATTCATGTTGGTTCAGTCCAAGTTTATGGTTTGCGCAACATTGTAACCTATGAACAAGGTGTGGTCGTTGCTCTCCAGCGTTGCATTCATCATGCGTCACCCCTGATAAATGACCATAATTCAGAATAATACACCAGGAGTAGGCCTGTATATACACTGCTCAAAAAATAAAGGGAACACTAAAATAACACATCGTAGATCTGAATGAATGAAATATTCTTATTAAATACTTTTTTCTTTACATAGTTGAATGTGCTGACAACAAAATCACACAAAAATTATCAATGGAAATCAAATTTATCCACCCATAGAGGTCTGGATTTGGAGTCACACTCAAAATTAAAGAGGAAAACCACACTACAGGCTGATCCAACTTTGATTTAATGTCCTTAAAACAAGTCAAAATGAGGCTCAGTAGTGTGTGTGGCCTCCACGTGCCTGTATGACCTCCTTACAACGCCTTGGCATGCTCCTGATGAGGTGGCGGATGGTCTCCTGAGGGATCTCCTCCCAGACCGTTTGAGCAGATACATGCACATTTGTGGCCTGCTGGAGGTAATTTTGCAGGGCTCTGGCAGTGCTCCTCCTGCTCCTCCTTGCACAAAGGCGGAGGTAGCGGTCCTTCTGCTGGGTTGTTGCCCTCCTACGGCCTCCTCCACGTCTCCTGATGTACTGGCCTGTCTCCTGGTAGCGCCTCCATGCTCTGGACACTACGCTGACAGACACAGCAAACCTTCTTGCCACAGCTCGCATTGATGTGCCATCCTGGATGAGCTGCACTACCTGAGCCACTTGTGAGGGTTGTAGACTCCGTCTCATGCTACCACTAGAGTGAAAGCACCGCCAGCATTCAAAAGTGACCAAAACATCAGCCAGGAAGCATAGGAACTGAGAAGTGGTCTGTGGTCACCACCTGCAGAACCACTCCTTTATTGGGGGTGTCTTGCTAATTGCCTATAATTTCCACCTGTTGTCTATTCCATTTGCACAACAGCATGTGAAATTTATTGTCAATCAGTGTTGCTTCCTAAGTGGACAGTTTGATTTCACAGAAGTGTGATTGACTTGGAGTTACATTGTGTTGTTTAAGTGTTCCCTTTATTTTTTTGAGCAGTGTATATTTTTTAAATAGCTTAACTGTGAATTGTGTGTAGCCCAATCACATGGCATGCAGTTGAGAACGTGTGGTAAATATCTCAGTGAACAGAGAAGACAAATCTGTCTTTAGGCTACTAAATATGTTATCAACTTCCAAATAGGCCTATTGAGCGAACAGCATTGTTTTGCACAAAGTAAAACCGAGGCTTTTGGCAGAGCTATAATTTCCTCATGTTGTACGAGATCTCCACACACCTAGGCTACTAACGGATTCAAGACGAGGACGTTTTTATTGATCTCGGTTTGTCAGTCAAAGTAGCCTGTCATTTTGATCATTTGTGAGGTATTAAAAATGATTCTGCTAAAGTCTCAAATTATCTAAAATGATGTAGAACTGCATGAAATGCTCTATGATCTATGCTCTATGCCAGCACACAAAGCGATGATAATGCATGCAATGCTGTATTATAAAGGTGACATTTTTTTCATGCATACCTCATAGGCCCCCACATCACCCCCCCTCTCGGTTCACTTTTTGTTCTGGCGAAGCCATTGCTGCCACCACGACCACTACCAGCATTAGTCACCACGTCACATGCAGCCAGAGCGACCTGAGTCGACAACGCTCTATCCTGCAGATAAGGGATGGTCGACCCCTAAACATGCGAGTGTGGTCAAAAACTTCTGTTCAGAATGGCTCATGCATGTCTTCCTCTGTCGCCAGCATGGAACATACCATGGGCTTGGTGCCACAGACACTTGTTGACAATGGACAAAGAGGAATGACTGGCAACCAACGACCAACAGACAAATGCTGGATGACTGACGGTGATGGCGAAGGCCGAGGACCTCCAGCATGGCGAGGACCTCCAGCAGCGTAGAGAGTGTTTTGGGACTGTGTGTGTGAATAGTGTGAAGCCCCCTGATACTTTTGAAATAAAATTTAAAAAATGTAAACTATATAGCCTTGTCTGTGTGGTGGCCTGGGATCTCAGAGACCTGCAAGTTGACATACACTAAAAGTATGTGAACACCTGCTCGTCAAACATCTCATTCCAAAATCATGGGTATTAATATAGAGTTGATTCGGGCACTGATGTTAGGCGATTAGGCCTGGCTCGCAGTTCGCGTTCCAATTCATCCCAAATGTGTTCGTTGGCGTCAGGGCTCTGTGCAGGCCAGTCAAGTTCTTCCACACCGATCTCGACAAACCAATTCTGTATGGACCTCGCTTTGTGCACAGGGGCATTGTCATGCTGAAACAGGAAATGGCCTTCCTCAAAGTTTTGCCACAAAGAAGCACAGAATTGTCCAGAATGTCATTTGTATGCTGTAACATTAAGATTTCCCTTCACTGGATCTAAGGGGCCTAGCCCGAACCATGAAAAACAGCCCCAGAACATTATTCCTCCTCCACAAACTTTACAGCTGGCACTATGCATTGGGACAGGAAGTGTTCTCCTAGACGTTTTCACTTCACAATAACAGCACTTAGAGTTGACCAGGACAGCTCTAGCAGGGCAGAAATTTGACCAACTGACTTGTTGGAAAGGTGGCATCCTAAAATGTGGCCACTTTGAATGTCACTGAGCTCTTCAGTAAGGCCATTCTACTGCCAATGCTTTTCTATGGAGATTGCATGGCTGTGTGCTCGATTTTATACACCTGTCAGCAACGGGTGTGGCTGAAATAGCCTAATCCACTCATTTGAAGGGGTGTCCACATACTTTTGTGTAGTATAGTGTACTTTTGGCCATGTAGTGTACCTAAGGGGATACATTTAATAGTGCATTTAAATATAATTCAAGGTGTTGTTTTTTTTGTTGATAATTTGTCCCCATGGTAGTTGAATTGAATTAACTTTATGTTCTCCTCTACCCGCAAACTCTTCCTGATATTGACCCTGTCGCCCCACATGACTCCTTTCATGACCACAATGCTTTTACGATATTTCCCTTATTACAGGATGACATCATTTGAAATTCTTTAAACCGATGTCGCAAGGAATGTTGGAGCTTGTGCAGTCTGTGACAGGGAGTGTTTTTGTGCATTGTGTCGGGTGCTATTCGTTATCAACATGACCCTCCACGTGTTGTGTGTTGACACAGGCAGAGTTTAGGACAACCAATGAGAAGAAGGACCCATCCATTTATAAGCACGGTCTTGATGAAGAGTCATTCTGCCAAACCTAGTACATAGGTAAGGACAGGCCACTCTCTCACTTATTGATCTTGCGTTACTTCTGTTTTTTTTGGTCTATTTAGTCTGAAGATTCCTGTTAAAAATCCTAATTAATTTTCCCATTTATCCTCAGTGTAAAAAAACACAAAAAAACATGCATCTCAAAGTAGTGATCTTCACCTTGTCGTTTTTGACAACCACAGGTTTGTGCTTTCTTTCCTTTCCATTAGAAACATCATTGCATCTGCTATCGATTAGTGTTTATAATATAGAGCAGATGTCTTAAAGAGAATAATGGGATTTAAAATGAGTTAATGTATGTCAACGTCTATCTTCTACTGTAGCATACCCACTCCACCGTACCAGCAGAGAAGCATCACAGGCCCTACAGGACATAATGACCAATCAGGCTCATGAGAAGACAGACCTCAACAAGGATGTCAAGTATGTCCTCATACAATATATAACATAAATAATTGAATCATGAAACACAAATGCATGTTTTCAGGTGAGCCTTTTAACAGCCTTCTAACGGTCCAATAAAGCCTTATAACAGTTCCATAACAGGCTTATAATGCTCTCTTAACAGCTTTGTAATGGTATTATAACAGTATTTTAACAGCCTCATAACAGCCTTTATAACAATGCTTTAACTGATCCTGTATGTTAACAGTGGGATGTGGAAGAGCCATGTGGAGAGCAGCAACCTGTACACCCAGGACAGCCCCAACCCCATGGTGAGCGAGATCAGGCACAAGCTTACCCTGGAGTCCGAGAGGCTGCGCGCCCGCCTTCGCCAGGAGCTCGCTAAGTTGAGGGAGAGGCTCGCCGTGTACCCTGCCCACACCCAGTCCAGCGAGTCCACCCTGGCCAGCGTGAGAGATCGCCTGGCCCCACTGATCAAACAGCTCCAGAGCGCCGTGAACAGCAATAGCCAGGAGCTGTGTAGCCACCTCAGGCTCTACTTTCAGGGATTGGAGGCCGCGGAAAGCCAGGCAGCGGCCGGACCCACCCTATACCTGGAGGCCGTGCAGTGGATCAGCCAGACCTTGGATGACAGCAGTGCCAAAATGACCTCCGTCATCCAGGACTTCAAAACCAAGACATCCAGCATGATCAGGGAGCTCAATGGTACCTTCCAGGGGGACTTCTGGCAGGAGGTGAACGTACGGCTGGGGCAGGAGGTGCAGGCATTGAGTCTGGAGGTCCAGGGCAGGGTGGGGGTGCTGAAAGCAAAGCTGGTCCGTCTCCTGCTGGCTCCACACCCCCTCAGGGCAGAGGTGTTCACCAGCATGGAACAGTTCTGCCAGAGTGCCACCTTACAGGACCAGTTGTTCCATGCCAGAATAGAGAAGCACCTTCTGGGGCAGGAGTCACAGGCTCAGAGCCCCAGCGAGCCACCCTCTCCACGTCTGGGCTTATTGGAGGAGGACTTCTCTGCGAAACTAAGCGCTCTCCTCCAGGACATTCTGCACACTGTCCAGTAAAAGCAGAACAGAACTTTCCTCATAGCAAAATGAGAGAGAAAGAACATGGTGTCCCATTTTTGGGTACATTTAAACTATATTGTTGTTTCTGCTCCTTGTGCTAATATATATATATATATATATATATCAACTCCTCTACCATTGTATATACAGTACAGTAAGTAATCCATGTATATTTATGTTTTTGCTGTTGTTTATTTCATGTGGATGATTGTTGTAAGGCATTTTATTTTGTCAACTGTAAATAAAGCTTGTGTAAAGTTTACAGTGTAAACGACTAGTTCATATTCAGTACTTGTATTGTATTCTCATAAAAAACAGACACCATTAAACAACATTGAATTCATGTTAAACTTTATTTAGTATTTTTTCCCAATAATGTACAGAGCAGTAGTAGCAGGTCTGAAATTGGAGCATGTTTGACATGAAAACTGGGTTGCGAAACCCCGCCCACTTCGGTTACAAGTCAACTGTATTGAGTACAGTATATATCAAAACAAAATCCCCCAAACCCATATCATATATTATATAAATTATAGCATTGTGGAAGACTCCGTGCGTATATCTATGGAGTCGTAGGCAATGCTATTAATAATAGTCAGATAAATGCCATAGTTAATATATCAGTTCCCACATTCCAGAATAATGAATCAAATTCAAAGAAGTATTTATGTTGCCTCATCTACTACACTATTGCTCAAGCGTTTAACATACTTTCAGAAATTCTTATATATTAGTACAAAAGGTGAAGTATTGTGATGGTTCAGGCGTTTACACATTTTCCTTTGTAACAGGTCATTGATATTGATTAACTTTATCTATGAACAAAAGGAGAATTAGACACTAGTGTCCACTTATTTTCTTAGGACACACTCAAGGTCTTCTAGTAGTTTTTGGCTACAAAATTAATGACATCACGAGAAATCTAAAACACACCCTATTAGGCAAAGCAGATTAGGCAGCTCGGAGGTGGACAGGTTGGTTGGTAGATGGTCATTGGCCAAGACACCTTTCAGTCAAAGGAGTGGGACAGACCGCCTGCCCAGTAGAACTTCTTGAGGACAAACCAGCTGCCAAGGACAAGCAGGGCTATGGCTGCAGTGCCAAAGAGGATCCCTACCACCAGCCCTGTGATGTTAACCCTGTCACCTCTTGACTGTACCCCTCCGCTGCCTGGATCACACAGAGGAAAAGTAGAGCATAGTTTTGGGCGTGCTTTAAATGACACGTTTATCCTCCCACCTAGACATATTCATTATTTGACACTTTAATTTAGCAAAAACATTTAACTCACTATATGCCAACGCAGCAGGTCTTTCCTCTGTAGGATAAACAACAGGGAGGGAAAACATATTATTCATTGAAATGGAATTTGAGTAGCAGTGGTACTAATAGCAATTATCTCTATAAACTCCAGTGAATGAAGTGCTACCTGTGATCATTATTACTGGATATCAGAATCTCAGACATAATGTTGAACAAAATCATTAATGGATGACTCCAGGTCTCACCATCTCTGCTAGTATAGAGTGGTCCCACAGAAACAGTGGCTGATTCCGCTGACTCGGATCCAAAAGGCTCCAGTGATCTCTTTCTCCTGCTATTGCAAGCCTGTAACAAAGACAAGTTCTTATGCTTATATGAACCATTTATGGCATTGCAGCGAATTCAGGGTATAGCGCCAACCGGAACTTGGAACCCTGGTCCAGTGACTGTCAACCCAACAAGTTAGCCACTATACCAAGAGATCCGATCTCTTGACATGGTTACTGTGATGGGTCAAGGTCAACACTGTTTTATCGATGGTGCTAATTGTAAAGAACAAGATACTTTAAGAATGGTGTAGGTATGTGAACTCCACTTACATCAACCAGTTTCTGACACTTGCTGGGCTCACACAGTCGAAGGATGCAGTGCAGGAAGATACTGGACTTTTCCAGGTTATTGTGTGTCACAAAGCGAAATGCCTCAAAGGAGAATCGGGAATTCTTGGAAATCCCATTCTGTGTGACCGATGAGCGTGAATCAACAGTACATCTGTGAATAAGGATTATAAGAAAACTCTTTGTCATTTTGCACATACTTATTATGATCAATATTCTGGGCTGCAATTTATCATTCATATATCTCTATATTTGAAATTGATGAGAGGATGGTTTTTGTCAAACCCTGTGAAGAAGTCGTGCTTCTCATTGTTTGACATGTTGTACGCTGATGGGGTTGCAAAGCAGTGGTCAAGTAAAAGATTAAAACTGTTGGAGGGAGGGAGGGAGGGAGGGAGGGAGGGAGGGAGGGAGGGAGGGAGGGAGGGGGAGGGAGGGAGGGAGGGAGGGAGGAGGGAGGGAGGGAGGGAGGGAGGGAGGGAGGGAGGGAGGGAGGGAGGAGAGAGAGAGAGAGTCATGTCAATTTGTTAGAAAAAGAGTGTACACCATTCACAATAATGAAAATATAGAACATACAAAATAAATATGAATATAATGGATATGGAAAACTACAATACAAAATACTGTACATGAAATGAGTGTGGACTTGACATTTGACCCAGTAGATAAGTTAAGAGACAAAATGTTGTCTTACTTCCCAGTGAGGTTGGTGGCCTTGACCTCCACATAAACCTTGGAACGCAATTCAAGTCCTGTCGGTGGAACCACCAATGGGTAACCATAATCAGTGCCCTACACAACAAACAGTAGAGAAGAGAAGGAGTTGTGAGGAAGATCACAGGTGAGATGTATTCTGTAAATATCCAAATCAAAAGACTAATAGTAGAGTGAAATACGAGTAAATGAACACTTCATAATGTCGCTAAGATATTGATAATAACATTCTATAGGCAGGTACAGTGTACTTGAGATATTATATACTTCTCAGACAGCCCTGACCATTCATGGATGCTATTTTTTTATACATAAGGAATTGAATGCTGCACTCACGTTAAAAACACTCATACTCAAGGTGTTGATGAACGTGCCATTGTTGTCACTGGTGGCCACTGAGACTGACGACCTAAGATAGAGAGAGTGGGAGAGAGCTGGCATTAGAGAAGAAGGAAAAAGTGTCAGTTGACCTGACGAAGATACCAGAATTCATTTGTAACCAAAATTTGTAACCCCCCACCCCCATCTATCTACATCTACGTAGCTACCTCACTAGCTATATAACCCAATTCACCGTCTGGGGATCAATAAAGTACATTTTTACCGATGACCAGTTAGAGGACCGAGACTCACGCTACAATCTGTGTGTTGTTGAGAAGGTACTCCAGCGGGTAGCGGCAGGAGAAGTGATAGTAGAGGTCCGTGGCGTAACTGATGATCCCCACAGAGGACTTGGGGGTGTTAAGGTAACCTGTGATGATGACCGACTGGATGCTGGAGAAAAAGTTGAAAGGACCAGAGGCATCCGGGGCCTCGTCCAAGATCTAGGCTCAATCAACACAATGACGGATTTAAGGAATTGATGACTGAAAGGGAAAGGGGTAATCTAGTCAGCTGTTGATGGAAGACCCAATGAATGATAGATCAGTTATGTAGGATCCACACAATGATGGATCAGTGTAAGATCGTGGATGATTGGATTGATAGGGGATCAACACATTGCTATTAGACAGTTAGCTAGTGCACAAACACAGCCCATCAATATTAGGTTTGTTTTACATTCGATTCTATAATAAGGTAAGGTAGTATCATTTTTACACAACTGAACAGTTCACAGTAGGCTAAACACAATGTTCCTATTTCCAAATAACCACCAGAGGGATAGTCTTGGACACAGTTCACATTATAATACAGTCAAAAAGCCCAAATCCTAATGATGTCCTAATTTACACCGTAACTAAGTCACTCTCTCATTGTGCATTAACTGTAGTATGCCGATTTCCTCAAATGTACACCTTACCCAAGGCACTCTGTCACAGTGAACGTCAAGTAACCCTCTCACCTGCAGTGACTGTCGACAGGGGTTCGCCTGGCTGTGATTGACAGGCAGCTGGTAGAGTATGACAGGCGGATCCACGCTGGTGTCAATCAAGCCCTGGCACTGGCTGTTGTTGTGCTCTCCATTCAGAGCCAGACCGGCGGGGTCGAAGCCTGCCCACTGAGCCGTACACAGGTTCACCTTCAGGTTGATCATACTGGCCCCGCAGTCCACCGTCAAGTCGTTGTTGTCTGAGGGGCCACAGAGGAGAGAGAGTGGAGGTTAAAACATATACAGAATCATTACTAGACTACAGTAGCTGCTGGGGGAATCACTCAGGGATCTTACCACTGTTCATTCAACGGGTGGGTCTAATCCTGAATGCTGATTGGTTAAAAGTGCATTCCAGCAGGTGTCTATTCCACAAGTTACCACTGGCGAAATCTATGATGTTAAAATGCCTATTGACTCTGTTCCACTTGACTGCGCAATCCACTGTCTCCTCAGCCCAGCCAGGCAAGTTACTGGGGGGAATCAATCAGTGAGCTCACCACTGTCTGATCACCGTGTCTCAATTATCGTTCAGCTCAAAATGTTCCCCCTGAGATTTTCACATGGAGAATTCCACCCCTGAATAGCCACGAGGTTCAACCCTCAGGACTTACCTGGGACCCTCTTGTACAGAGCAGAACAGTTGTAGGTAATGGAGAGGGCAGGCTGGAGGAAAATAGCCATCACAGCCGAGACATAGCACAGGGAGAGCATCTTAACTACTGTGGAGAGAGAGGATGAGAGACACACTCAGAGGACATTCACAGAACAGAAAGAACCACAGTCGGCATCCATGGACAGAGTGCAGAAAAGTTGATAAAGCAGAGGTGGTTTTGAGGTTTGTTATCCCACATAGGAAGTAAACATGTCAAATGTGCCACCAAAGAAAATCTGTTACATGTCTAAAATGATCAACTTCCCCCCAAAAATGATTCCCTACTCCAAATCAGTTTGGTTTGACCTTTCAAAACTAAAGCAAGGAGAGCTGAGTCTCAAATCATCCCATCCTACCTGTGAGGTTCCTGAGCAGGTGTTTGTGTGAGCAGGTGGTGGTGTGGTGTGTCTCATATACTGCAGGTGTTAGACCTCCCTGACATCTAATATCACATGGGAGTGAAACACACATCCATCCCATCAACAAACACACACACACCAAGGTTGTTTTTAAAAAAAGTTAAAGCCATCAGACAACCACTGAGAGGACTGTGTCAGTGGGGTTTGACATCGATCTCAAAGGTTAACCTGCACAGGATATTTCATATTTCTTGGAGACAAATAGGGGATATTTTAAGAATGATTGAGCGTTGTTGCTTTTCAGGGACATGTTGTATACTGTATTCATATCTGTTTTATCATATTAGATTCATTCCATTCAACAACAGGATTTTTTTTACACTTTAATAAACCCACTTGAATGCAATATTCATCGGTGATTTGCGAATTGTGGAAACAATTAGTAATAACTGTATATCACTTTTTAATATACAGTACCAGTCAAAAGTTTGGACACACCTACTCATTCAAGGCTTTTTCTTTATTTTTTACTATTTTCTACATTGTACAATAATAGTGAAGACATCAAAACTATGAAATAACACATATGGAATCATGTAGTAACCAAACAAAGTGTTAAATCAAAATATATTTGATATTTTTCAAAGCAGCCATCCTTTGCCTTGATGACAGCTTTGCACACTCTTGGCATTCTCTCAACCGGCTTCAACATATGTAGGAGTTCCCACTTATGCTGTCCAACTCATCCCAAACCATCTCAATTGGGTTGTGGTCGGGTGATTGTGGACTCATCAGACCAAAGGACAGATTTGCACCAGTCCATTGCTCGTATTTCTTGGCCCAAGCAAATCTATTCTTCTTGTTGGTGTCCTGTGGTAGTGGTTTCTTTGAAGAAATTTAACCATGAAGGCCTGATTCACACAGTCTCCTCTGAACAGCTGATGTTGTTTCTGTTACTTGAACTCTTGAAATACTTGGGCTGCAATTTCTGAGGCTGGTCACTCTAATGAACTTATCCTCTGCAGCAGAGGTAAGTCTGGGTCTTTCTTTCCTGTGGCGGTCCTCGTGAGAACCAGTTTCATCATAGAGCTTGATGGTTTTTGCGAAGTTCTTGAAACTGTCCGGATTGACTGACCTTCATATCTCAAAGTAATGATGGACTTGTTTCTCTTTGCTTATATGAGCTGTTCTTGCCATAATATGGACTTGGTCTTTTACCAAATAAGGCTATCTTCTGTATACCACCTCTACCTTGTCACAACACAACTGATTGGCTCAAATGCATTAATTCACTTTTAACAAGGCATACCTGTTAATTTAAATGCATTCCAGGTGACCAGATCATGAAGCTAGTTGAGAGAATGCCAAGAGTTTGCAGACCTGCCATCAAGGCAAAGGGTGGCTACTTTAAAGAATCTCAAATATAAAATATATTTTGATTTGTTTAACACTTTTTTTTGGCTACTACATGATTCAAATCCAATTAAACTGTATTAGTCACATGTCCTGAATACAACAAGTGTAGACCTTACCGTGAAATGCTTACTTATTCCATGTGTGTTATTTGATTATAGAATATTTGTGAAAACGTAAACTATGTAGAAAATAGTCAAAAAAGAAATAAGAAAAACCCTTGAATGAGTAGGCTTTATCAATGACTTGTACTATAATTGTATTTTTTTATTTGATAGGTTGCGATATTGTGTAGAATATGCAATAATATGAATTCTGAGCCAATGAGATGCTCCAAAAAATACGAAATTCTCCTTTGATCATGGTTTTTAGCCCAGGACCAGCCTTAACCTCTGTCTAAGAAACAGGCCCTTAGAGCTTCACGGGTTGGGCATGCATTGGCATTTCATTACATAACCTTGTTTGGAACAGGGGGCGGGTCGGTTCAAATTTTATCAACATTAATCACCACACAAAACCTATTCATCAAAATGCCATACAATCCCTGGGGTTCCTTTTGCATTTCTTATCAAACTTCCATCTAAAAGTGAGAAGTTAAGTCTATACGAGAGACAAAGCGGCCCTTGGGATGTCCTATGTAGAAGAGTGGATTCATGTCTTGAGAATGAAACACTATGAATGCTGGAAATGTGATAACGGAAGCCACAAGGTAAGAAACACACAGAACCAAAAAATAGGCATTGTTAATTTCACTCGCATGTCATCCCTCCATTCTATTTTGTTCCAAGAGCTACTTTGAAAGTAGCCTTTGCTATAGGCTACAACTGCTACTGTGAAGGCCTATTGTTCAGCGGGAAATATAGAATCAAAATATTTTCTGCCAAAAGCCCCTTGGCGAGAGAAGAGATTTGTTACACTATACGGATGCTTCACTTGGTGACAGTCCCTTCACTTTTTTGCCTCTGCCCAAGATTTCTCCAATGACAATTGTTTATGTGGTCCTAATGGCTGCTGGGGTCATTCAATGGGACAATTCCAGATTATGCAAAACTCATAATCTTGGACCCTTGTAGTTTCAAGCTAAGCTGTTTACTAATATTTCAAATCAATGGATAATCAAGGTTGATTGATTCTGGAAATGAATGAAAGAACAATATTGGACATGTGGAAATACCATAGTAATAAAATGCATGTTGCTTGCCTTACATGCTATATGATGCGAAGAAAGAAATGAATTAGCTAGATAAAAGGAAAAAAATGTAGCATGTGTATTTTGCTATATCATTTGTGGTTTGAGAGAGGGAACACAGATATGACAAAGAAATTCAGAAAAATTAACTCAAATGTAAAATGAATGGGTTAATAATATGTTGAACAAAAATATAAACACAACATCTCAACAAACGCAACATCCCATGTTGCTGAGGGGGGGGTTGAGTTTTCTGTCTGTAATAAAGCCCTTTTGTGGCAAAAACACCAAATTCTGATTGGCTGGGCCCTGGCTACCAAGTGTGTGGGCCTGGCTACCAAGTGTGTAGACCTATGCCCTCCCAGGCCCACCCATGGCTGCACCCCTGTCCAGTCATGCAAATCCATAGTTTAGGGCCAAATGAATGTATTTCTATGGACTGCTTTCCTTATATGATCAGTAACTCAGTAAAGTCTTTGAAATTGCTGCATGTTGCATTTATATTTTTGTTCAGTGTAGCTGTTAAACGTGGAATCTTTCTCTATTCAGTTTTTCTAATACAGGTATTCGTCCATCCAATCACCAATACAGGAAACCTAACATTTCACAAAGTTAAACATTGCAACTGTAACCTTCACCACTGAAAACGAGCTAGAAAAAGTCCCGGCCAGACATGACCAGTGTAAAAAAACACCAAGACATGTCAGCCAGGATTACACTGTAGTGACAACATACTCCAACACAGTAATCACCATTGTGCTTCTTTACAATATCCATTCTCAGCGCTCAACAAAGGTGGCGGAAATTTGATCTCAGTCACAGCAATAACCAAGGGCAATTAGGGTTGTTTAAGATGCTGATTTGAGTTGGGAAAGAAAATATGCTGGGAATAGGTAAGGGAATGATACTGTAGACTTTAGGAGGTGTGACAGATCAGCTAGTCCAAAACCCCCTAAAAATAGGTGTGAGGCATGAAATGAACAGACTGGAGGCAGTGGTTGTGGTTCCTTAGCTTTTGTATTGTCACTAAACGGGTTCTTTCACCCGACAAAATAGTTCCTGTACAAGGTAGAATCCAATGCTGAAACAGTGTGAAAAGCTCTCTCGCCCTCCATTTGACAAATCTGACCATAATTCTATCCTCCTGATTCCTGCTTACAAGCTCGGTCTATAAAAAAGTGGTCAGATGGAACAAATGCTAAACCATAGGACTGCTTTGCTGGCACAGACTAGAATATGTTCCGGGATTCTTCCGATGGCATTGAGGAGTACACCACATCAGTCAATGGCTTTATCAATAAGTGCATCGAGGACGTCGTCCGCACAGTGACTGTACGTACATACTCCAACCAGAAGCCATGGATTACAGGCAACATTCGCACTGAGCTAAATGGTAGAGCTGACGCTTTCAAGGAGGGGGGCTCTAACCCGGAAGCTTCTAAGAAATCCCGCTATACCCTCCAACAAAACCATCTGACAGGCAAAGCATCAATACAGGATTATGATTGAATCTTACGACACCGGCTCAGACGCTTGTCGGACGTGGCAAGGAAGCACAGCCGAGAGCTGCCCAGTGACACGAGCCTACCAGACAAGCTAAATAACTTTATGCTCGCTTCAAGGCAAGTAACACTGAAACATGCATGAGAGAGTCAGCTGTTCCGGATGACTGTGTGATCATGCTCTCCGCAGCCGATGTGAGTAAGACTTTTAAAGAGATCAACATTCACAAGGCCGCAGGGCCAGACGGATTACCAGGACGTGTACTGAAAGCATGCGCTGACCAATTGGCAAGTGTCTTCACTGACATTTTCAACCTCTCCCTGTCTGAGTCTGTAATACCAACATGTTTTAAGCAGACCACCATAGGCCCTTTGCCCAAGAACACTAAAGTAACCTGCCTAAATGACTAACAACACGTAGCACTCACATCTGTAGCCATGAAATGCTTTGAAATGCTGGTCATGACTCCCATCAACACCATTATCCCAGAAACCCTAGACCCACTCCAATTTGCATACCGCAACAACAGATCCACAGATGATGCAATCTCTATTGCATTCCAATCTACCCTTTCACACCTGGACAAAAGGAACACCTATATGAGAATGCTGTTCATTGACTACAGCGCAGCATTCAACAGCATAGTGTCCTCAAAGCTCATTCTTAAAGCTAAGGACCCTGGGACTGAACACCTCCCTATGCAACTGGATAGGGAGGTTGTGAAGAGGGCACGACAAAACCTATTCCCCCTCAGGAGACTTAAAGATTTGGCAATGGATCCTCAGATCCTCAAAAGGTTTTACAGCTGCACCATCGAGAGCATCCTGACGGGTTGCATCACTGCCTGGTATGGCAACTGCTCGGCCTCCGACCACAAGGCAAAACAGAGGGTAGTGCGTATGGCCCAGTACATTGCTGGGGCCAAGCTTCCTGCCATCCAGGACCTCTATATCTGGCGGTGTCAGAGGAGGCCCTAAATATCGTCAAAGACTCCAAAGACTCCAGCCAGCCTAGTCATAGACTGTTCTCTCTGCTACCGCACAGCAAGCGGTACCGTACTGCCAAGTCTAGGTCCAAGAGGCTCCTAAATAGGTTCTACCCCCAAGCAATAAGACTCCTGAACATCTAATCAATTGGCTACCCAGACTATTTGCATTGCCCCTCCCTCCCTCTGGAACGCTGCTGATACTCTCGGTTATTATCTATGCATAGTCACTTATTTAATAACTCTTCCTACATGTACTTATTGCCTCAATTACATTGACACCGGTGCTCCCACACATTGGCATTGACTCTGTACCGGTTCCCCCTGTATATAGCCCCGCTATTGTTATTTACTGCTGCTCTTTAATTATTTGTTATTCTTGTCTCTTACATTTTTGTTGTGTTTTCTTAAAACTGCATTGATGGCTAAGGGCTTGTAAGCATTTCACTGTAAGGTTGTATTCAGCGTGGGTGACAAATACAATTTGATTTGATTGAAAAGAATAAACAAACTAAGCAGCTGACCAAAAGGCCGTGGCCAAAAAGGGAACGCAAAACAACAAACGACTCCCCTCGTCTTTAGACTATCGTCTACACATAATATTTACAGGGGGAATTCTTCCCCCTATCTATAACCTGCCTTGTTTAACATAGAGCCAAGATGCGTTAGATGAAGCCGTTTTCTCTGCGGTAGGACAGTCCGACGTCCTCACAGGTCCCCGTGTCTGCTCCCAATCCACCCCGAGCTCCTCTCCTGTTACACCTATGTAGAGGGAGACACCAAGCCAATCAGTGGGCCCAGTTGTGTACTAATTGGCTTTACACTGAGTACCTATCCCCTGAGGAGGGTGCTGTCGTGTCGTCTCCCTCCGGCTGATAACTGAACTCTCACAAAGGGTATAGTGGAGAGATCAAGAATTCATTATAGTACCTGTCTATCAGAGTTGACTACCCCTGCGTCACGCAACTAGTTTAACTCTCCTTTCTCATCATGCCAGCTCGCAAGGTGGACCTATTATAGAGTACCATAGTATGAGTCATAATACCCATACAACCTAGAGGTCAAATGTGGAAATGGTTCCAATCGTATTTCCACCATTCATTTCTCCCATAGGGGATTTTAGAAACACTTAAAATAATGGCTGTGTTTTTTGTAGGCTCACCTGGTGTGAACTTTTGATAACCATGCAAATATCTCTTTACTTTTATCAATACATTCAACTGTATTTACCCTTCCAAAATTGAAATGCTAATTATGTGGCTATCATAAAGAACTACAAATACCATGGTGATCTGGACGAGACTGCTGACTCGAGGCAAGGGTAGGAATCTCTGGATTATAACTATCTAATGTTAGCTAAATGTAGAAATGAATAAAGAAGATAGATTTCTTTAAATTGACAGAATTCTGTGAACTGTCTTGTGCAAGTTTGAAATTGACACAATACATATTAGCAAAGGCATCGAGAAGATATGAGGAGCAGGAGCTTGCAGGGATTTGTAGTTTTGCACGATGTATACTTTGATGCTAATCTGATTTTTTTAAATAATCTGAGAGTAAATAGAGACGAATATATTGATAAAAGTCACCTTGTCCGGGAGAGATTTACACGGTTATCAAAACGTCACGCCAGGTTGAGCCTACACGAAACACAGCCCTTATTTTAAGTGTGTCTAAAACGGTGGAAAAACTGTTGGAACCATTTCCCTGTTTGACCGCTAGGTTTTATGGGTATTATGACACCTCCACTGTGGGGCTCTATGGCCATACAAGGGCCAAGTGGCCATACAAGGGCCAATCTAAATGTTATGGTACATGGTGTGTCCTTGAGAAGACTCTTTTGTGTTGGAGATGTTGGAGTAGAACTAGTATGAAAGTAGAAATAGCTTGATTATTGGTCACTTTCTTTGCTTGAATAAGACAATGCAATGATGGTCAAGACACGGTGATGAGTAAAAAAAAGATTGTCGTAAAGAGTAGTAGTCTCTTGCTGTCATCTGCTGGCCAAGTTTGGGTTGTTATCAGTGCTCGTGCACCAAAGTATACAAAACATTCGGAACACCTGCTCTTTCCATTACATAGACTGACCAGGTGAATCGAGGTGAAAGCTATGACCCCTTATTTATGTCACTTGTTAAATCCACTTCAGTCAGTGTAGATGAAGGGGAGGAGACAGGTTAAATATTTTTTTTTAAGCCTTGAGACAATTGAGACATGGATTGTGTATGTGTGCCATTCAGAGTGTGAATGGGCAAAACAAAATATGTAAGCGCTTTTGAACGGGGTATGTCAGTAGCTGCCAGGCGCATCGGTTTGAGTGTGACAAGAACTGCAACGCTGCTGGGGTATTCACACTCAACAGTTTCCCTTGTGTGTCAAGAATGATCCACCACCCAAAGGACATCCAGCCAACTTGACACAACTGTTCCTCTTATTATTTGGAAATACCTGCAAATTCAAATATGATTATTAAAAATGACCAGAATGCAGTCCCAAATCACAGGCTTGTATCAGCTCCAGTAAGACCATATTTAACATTATATAACATACATTGTTTCCCTGTCAAAGAAATCAAATGATGCCTTGAAGTAAAAAAATCCATTCCTGAGTTACACCAGAGGTGGACCCCCTCGCATAGAGACAGTGCATGCCTTTGCTTGACTTGAGTAACACTACCCTGGCCTCGCTCAGATGACGACCCTCTCATGGGGCCAAGACTCGTGTCACTAATAAAGAGACATGATAGAGAGTTACATTCCAGGAAGACGAGTAGTGAACCTCTGGCCCAGAGCCAGCCAGACAGCACAAAAGTGCCTCACATAAAATGAATGTGTTGTGGAACACATCCTGGCTTGTCTGAGTTTTTCATTTGCTCCCAGGAAGCATGTGTTGCAGGGTTTACCATCTGCTGATGACTTATTGAGACAGCACGAAGAGAGGCGATGAGTCTCGGTCTTGTGGCTGACTTGTGGCTGACTTCGTGTGTGCTGGGCCAAATAGGATAGTATTTTCTATTTAGATGTAAATATTTGGCATACATTCCCCTCCGTTTATTGATAAAGGCACATGACTCTAGAACCAACAAAAGTCATAAAAAAATATTGTGAATGTCCATGACTAGTCTACATGGAAATGTATCTGAAAATAAATGCATTTATATATTTATTACAGTCTTGTCCCATCGCACCCATACAGACTTGGGAGAGGCGAAGGTCGAGAGTCATGCGTCCTCCTATACACGACCCCGCCAAGCCGCACTGCTTCTTAACCCGGAAGCCTGCCACACCAATGTGTCGGCGGAAACACAGTACAGCTGGCTAAGTTAGCATGCATGCGCCCGGCCCGCCACAAGGAGTCGCTAGATCGTGATTGGACAACGACATCCCAGCCAGCCAAACCCTCCCCTAACCCGGACGATGGTGGGTCAATTGTGCGCCGCCTCATGGCTCTCCCGGTCACGGCCGGCTGCAGCACAGCCCGAGATCGAACTTGGGTCTGTAGTGACACCTCTAGCACTGCGATGCAAAACATAAGTTGACTTTTTGGAGATAATAGGTTTTTCCATTGGCACAGCAGTCGAAGGCACTGCATCTCAGTGCTAGAGGCGTCACTACATACCCTGCTTCGATTCCAGGCTGTATAACAACCGGCCGTGATTGGTAGTCCCATAGGTCGGCGCGCAATGGGCCCAACACCGTCCGGGTTAGGTTTGGCCGGGGTAGGCCGTCATTGTAAATAAGAATTTGTTCTTAACTGACTTGACTAGTTAAATAAAGGTTAAACAAAAATGAAATAAAAATTCCAGGACACCGACAATACTATTTATGGTACATGAGAAAACGTATGCTACGTCTTCATTCATAGAAGATTGTATTTGTTCTTTCCTGATTCTGCTTGGGCATAATCTGTCATTGACAATATTGCAAAAAATATGTTCTGACTCCATTAGGCTATATGTAACTAATATTATTAGATGAGAGATGAGAGTTATATTTGCTGCATGGAATGTGTATTATACTGTTGTTGATTACTCTATTTTAAGCCTTTTAAAGCCTCTACATTCTTCTTCATATTCTTCAATAGACCTATGCATAATTTTTCTAGAGAGAAAAGGGAAATTAGTGGAAGTGCCTGAAAAACAAATGAGAAAGGACAGGGAAAGGAAATATGGTGTTGAAAAAACAGCTCTTCCCTTTCCTCCCTTCTGGCTTCCTGTCAGGGGCCAATGCTTTGCACACTCCTCTGAGCCCATGAACTCACTGCGATCAACTCTCCTCACAAGCAATCCGATCCTAGATCAGTACTCCTACTCTAAGACCGGTGGAGGCATAGAAACCATGTGTTTGATACCATTCCACCCATTCCGCTCCAGCCATTACGACGAGCCCGCCTCCCCCCAATTAAGGTGCGATCAACCTCCTGTGTCTAGCACGCTTTATGAACACAGGCCCTGGACTTTTCCATTTCTGATAGTTACAGTCAAAACACTAACTGAAAACTGTTCACTATAGGGGTAATTAAGGTTTCCAGGTTTAACATACCTCTGCTATTTGTTTCCAAGTTAGCCAACCCCTTCCCATGTAGCTTAGGCCACAGCATATAACCAACTGTGTTATTATGGTAGAGTCTGAAGTGACTGATGTTGGTTTTCTGAGACTTCCAGATTAGCATCAACACTCAATCCTATCTCAGGTCTGCTCTGGCATAAAACCGGCTTTTTTACTGACTGACAATGTGTAAGTTATGTTGATACAGATTTCAGGGTGATTGCTATCTGGTTATCATATCAAATCAAATGTTATTGGTATACACCCCCGCCCTTCTTCTTCCCACAGAGGTGTTTATCTCTGTCGGCACGATGCTTGAAGAAGCCCGGTGACTGAATCGACTCCGACAACATATCCCGAGAGAGCCATGTTTCTGTGAAACAGAGAATGTTACAATCTCTGATGTCTCTCTGGAAGGCAACCCTTGCTCTAATTTCGTCTACCCTTGTTGTCAAGAGACTGGACATTGGCGAGTAGTATACTCAGAAGCGATGGGCGGTGTGCACGCCTACGGAGCCTGACCAGGAGGCTGATGTTGTTTTGGCTCTGCTTCTGGGATTAGATCCACTGTCCCGGGTTGGGGTCCGAACAAAGGATCCGCTTCAGGAAAGTCGTATTTCAGGTCATAATGTAGGAAAATTGACATTGTTTTCTGGGCTAACAATGTAAGAAATAATACTTTAAAAAAAATATATATATATATACATAGTTTTCAAAGGACTCAAAGCGAGGAAAACATCTGTGTCAGCGCCATCTTGCAGTCGGTAATCACAAAACAACCTCACAAAAAAAACGGTCTTGTATTGTCTGGGGTTTGCTGCCTGGAACACAGTCTCACCAAAGTTTTCCATGTTGCAGCCTCATTACTGGCTAAATTAACACGCACCACCCGGCCCTAGAATTTCCTAATTTCCTCAAGTGAAAGAACACAATCTTCTCCTCAGGCTAATGCTTGACCTTTACATAATTCATTCCCAATTTTTCACTTAACTGTTTTATTTCTTATTTCCTGCACTGGTTGTCAAATCTTTCCCCCAGCACACAGTAAATCTAGGCTATAATAGCAGGAACATTTGTATATGAATGTTTGATATTCAATGAAAGTAGTGTGTGTGTGCGTGTATGAAATAGACGTTTGCTAAACATGTACAATACTCGTGATCAGTATAGCATATCACTCAAAGACATCTTTTCAGTCTCTCTTCCATTCTTATCAAATAAATGTGACTTTGATTAGATTATTGTGTGGGTGCAGCATGGAGTAGCCTAATTTCATTATGCCTATGAGTGCAAAAAAAAACATAGCAAGGTATGACAAGCATTCCTCCTTTACTCCTTTTAGCTTCGATGGATTTACTCAAAATAATGAGCCTTTCGCAGTGAGAGGGGTTTAAAAAACGCTATACCGGATCCTGCAAAAATACTTCGACCTAATTCTGATTGGACCATATGCGATTTTTCGCCCCTCTCTCAGGCTTTGACGGGCGGTTACGGTTTTTCTCGAATTTACACGAAAGTTTAGTGAAGATGAAGAAATGGATTTTGTTAAACTGCTCGGGACTGTTCTCGCCGTTTTCTGCCACTTAGGATTCACCCAATTTGAACACAATGGTGAGTGTTGACAGGGAAACAATGTCAAACTTGTCAAAGCCCGTTGTCAAAAGGTAACTGTATGATTAACCCAAGGTTATCTAATGCATTGCAATATTGCGCTCTTTTGATTGTGCGAAAAAAATCGTATTATGTAGTACCCAACGAAAGAAGAAAGATTTTGGAACGTTAAAATGTTTAAATAGAAACTTCAAATGTCACCCAAAATCGAGTGCTTTTGTAAGCTAGATGGCAAAAACAGTCACTGCAATATTTCTCTTCAATAGGCCTAAACATTGCCCAGAGCAGGCTCTTTGTTTTGGTTTGTGTGTTGGGAACCTATGATTCGTTTTGAGATGGGCCATTATGCTCAGAAGTAGGCTACAGATTTAGAAGACCAATGTGGTATGTAATAGTATAAAGGTGGTGCAAATATCAAGGTGGGCCATATTACTTTACAGCTTATTCACTGTGGTTTGCAACAGTATTAATAAAGGCCCTAATAATAAAGAAAATATGGCAATAGGTCTACATAAAATCAAGAGCTCTTGCACATAGGCCTATTATCATGTAATCCATGTATGCTAATACATGTGCCTTATGTCCTCACAGTTTACATAACAACTTGCAATGTTATTCCACTGAATGTCCATTCTGATTTGACCTTATTTATTACCCACGTTTAGATTCGCAATTTTCCAATTGAATTTGCAATTGAATTTGCTTTCTTGATTTGCAATTTCTTGTTTTCCAATGCGATGCACTGTAGGCCAGAGGATCTGCCGGCGTGGCACAGAGCGACCCTGCTACAGGATCAACTACTTCCAGGACCCACGGCGGAGGGCGACCTTCGATGATGCCAGGCAGGCCTGCAGGACGGATGGGGCAGAGCTCCTCAGTATCGAGACTGACAATGAGCAGCGTCTGGTCGAGAGGTTCATCCAACAGTTGCAGGCCACTGATGGGGACTTCTGGATCGGGCTGCACAGAAGCCCACGCCACTGGGTGACTACCATAGGATGCCCTTCGCAGTACTACTGGCTGGATGGCAGCAAGGCCAGATTCAGGTGTTCTTGTGTTTTACTTTGGTTTCAAGTCTAGGAGATCCCTGCAGCTGTTGGCATGCACACCACAGGAAAATACAGGGCCATAGAGATACCTCACATGACTCACAGTAATCTGAGAGTCATCAAAGAGCATCAGGGATTAACATATGTTGGTGTCTACATGCTTTGAGAGTCATTGCTATTTTATCGGTACAATTTGTATTATCATGAATGTTGTGGTAATGGCAGTGTTGGGAAAGCTACTCTGAAATATAGTTTACCCAGCTACCAATTACTTCACACTGAAAGAAGTTAAGCTTCACTAAAGGTACCCTTAAAAAATATAGTTGACTTGACTAAAGTTACTTTGAAAAAGTAGTTCACTTCATCCAAACTACTTAATGAAAAAATATTATATCTAAATCTGAAATGTCATAGACGACAAGTTGCCAGAACAGATCACCGTTGTCAGATGTTAACAGATGTTATTTACCCTATTAATCACAAAATAAAATGCTTCAAGTGAGAATTAGGCAGAGTAGTGTGTAGTTCCAGTAGTTAGCTACACCACTACATGGCAAAAGTTATTAACTTACTGAAAACACTACCTTGATTTGAATTTAGTTCGACTACCACCAAGCTACTGCAAAATGTAGTTCAATTACTAGTTGAACTACATAGTTCTCTACTCCCCAACAGTAGGATCAGTAGGATGAGTAGGATGAGAGTCCATTTTCAGAGGCATGCTGTTGACTATCAAAGGATCTCTGATAAAGTTGTTGACCTATGGAAAACACGCTTGTTGCAGAAACTGGCATTGGGACGAGCCATCGTGTGGCAACGAGATGTGTGTGGTGCTGTACCACCAGCCTTCTGCCCCCCCTGACGAGGGGGGGCGTTTAATGTTCCAGTGGAACGATGACAACTGCAACACCAGGAACAATTTTGTCTGCAAGTACTCCGAAGGTGAACTGTACCCTGGACACGTTCTGAGTAGACAAACGTTGTGGAACATTGCAGATAGAAATGTTATGAATAGAGTTGACATGATTTGTTATTCTACATGTCAGAGAGTTATGTTTGTTTCACATCGTGTTTTTCTATCTGAACGATCCACAACATTGTGCCCTGCAAAACATGGCCCCGGTGTCCTTGATAGTGTTCATATTTAGACATGAACAGATTAAAAGGGTTGTATTCAACGGACAGCAAATGGAAATAAAGGGGCCTAAACAGGGAGGGACTAACTGAATTTGTCCAATTAGAATCTCTTTTGTTGACAAGTTTTTTTTATTACGGATTGCAACAGTGTGCACTAATGAATTTGGCAATGTTACAATACATTTATCCTATCTCAATCCTGTAGTTTATCTCTGCTGAAGGAGATAATATTGCATGGTATGATTTTGATTGAATACCAGTTTATCAACAAGGAACCATAGAAAATATAATTCACAGTCAATATAGTCCATATACTTTTGCAGCTGACGATTCTCTTTCTCTCTCTTACAGAAAAGTTACCAGTGTTTACTGTGGTGTGGAATTCATTATACACAGGTAAACCCACCCCTGCAACTAACATTTAGATTTTTTTAAGGTCAAATATGTGAATCCTTGAGATGAGTGATTTGTTGATACTGAGATCAACAGCTTGAACATTATGACATCACAATTCTCAATCTCCAAAGTGTCTAGGAAGTGTAAAGGATGACATCTAGTGGTAAAGATTTATGAATCACAATATAATAGAAGAGAATATAATAGAACATAAAAACCTCATCAGTGTCATTGAATCAATCCTCTTACCAGATAATAGAGGCTATGCATGACAAATACAGTAGGCTATAGTACAGTTAGAGATTACCAGTGAAGTTGCTTGAAACTGTTGCTCTGATTGAGTTTATTCCTAGAGAGTTTATTTGCATATTAGTCATCCTGTACTTGTTTACACATTGCTGAATCACACATGCTCAATCTTTCTTCTCTGTTGAAGACAAATGTTGCTTATTTTGGTCTGCACATTTATTTGGGCAATATGACGTTTTTGTAATATCAATCCAATTTACAGTGTCTGTCTATTTACACGTTTTGCTCATTATCTATTTTCCAGTTGCCCCAATTATATCTTTAATACCAATCCTCCCATCAGCTAAAGTGAGTGATGAGAAGACAAAACTAGGACTGTCTGAATCATCAGGTAAAAAATCTGCACTCTTCATGTCTATCGGGTTTGATCCTTGGTTATGAAATATTGTACATTATAAACTGGGCGGTTCGAGCCCTGAATGCTGATAACAGACCGTATACCATGGGTATGACAAAACATTTGTTTTTACGGCTTTAATTACATTGGTAACCAGTTCATAATAGCAATAAGGCACCTCTGGGGTTTGTGATATATGGCCAATATACCACGGCTAAGGGCTGTGTCCAGGCACTCCGCATTGCGTTGTGCGTAAGAACATCCCTTAGCCGTGGTATACACCCCTTCATGCCTTATTGCTTAATTGTGTCCCAAATACAATAAATGATCTCCTCATTTATTTTCCAAAGTTTCTTTCCAAAATGATTCATAGTGAGGTGCCAACTTACTGTCATTAGCCTGGTCCTAGATCTGTGTGTTTGCGCTATCATGTCAGCTCCTTTTCATTGACAATGACTGACAAGGAGTTGACATGATAGCGCAAACAGATCTGGGCCCAGGCTATAATGCCATTGTCTTACCTCTGGTGTTTTTTTTCTCCCTTCAAGTATCTCTTTCAGATAATGTCCTGTATGTCTCCTACATTCTATTTGCTACTATCCCTATTCTACTGCTGCTGCTTGTGGCTACAGGAGTCTTCTGCTATAAACGGGCTGCCAAAAGGTAATACTTGTTCGCTTCATTGTATAATAACAGGTAATAATACATTTTGTATGTTAGGCACCTGTCAAGGTCACCAAACATTATTTAAAAGTATTTCAAAAAGAATCTATAGGTAAAAAAATGACACAGGTAAGAGGGGCAAAACAGAGGGAGCTTGCAAGAGGGCTTGTGAAACACAATCAACATCAGACGTCACAGAGCATAAGAGATGTTTTGTTTTGAGGTTGGTTTAAATGCCGTACTTGAAATAAGCAATGATGGAGGTGTTTGTGACGCGCTACATGCCTCTGTAACTGATAGTGTAACTCTTTATGCAGGAGAAAGTCTCCAACAGACAGCTACCCTAAGCAAGAGCAATGGGGTACAATGTCCACTGCGGCCTGCAACATCCAAGGACCCTATGCCTACCAGGACATCACCAAGCTTCAACCAGCCGAACTGGAGAGCATGGCACCTGAATCAATCAAGAAGATGTCCTTCTGTGCCTCCTCTTTTGATTCCCAGTGTGATGATTATGAGAATGTTTCAAACATGGAGACAGTGACAGAGAGTGGCTTTGTGACCAACGATATCTACGAGGACTGGCAAAACCAGGGTCGGCACTATCTCAACGAGACTGGATGGGTGGAGAATGAGATCTATGAGTAATGTTGTGGCCCTGCAGTGCCTCTCTCTTTACCACATGTCCACTGGGCCATCTGGGCATCTGACTATTTTTGTCTCCATTCATCTTTCATATCTCCTGCTGGTGGGTTGTATGGCATCATGTGATGCGAGACAGGATGGACAGATCCTGTGTGGTATTATATAGTGTTCGCTTTAGGGTATGCCCACTAACCGTACAAAGAGGCCTATGGTGTCAGCCCCATTTGAGGTTTCCTGTGTGGAAGTTGATGTCAGGGAACAGGACAATATCTTCGGAAATTCGGATAACAGAAGTCTGACCCCACGACACCTCTGAGCAATGGCTGCCTGCGAGAGATGATCCTCCCAGTGATATTTAACAAAGCCTCCACTGCTATGACACCAGTTTGAGCTGGCTGGATAAAGTCATAATGTGCCTTTCAAAGTCCTGGTTGAATAACAGAGTGTAGCATTTGTTTATTTGCCTATTCCTGTGTCTTCGTCTTATAATCTTGTATTTATCACAATGTTGTGAGAAAAATCAAGAAAATACATGTTTTGCGTACATGGTAGATTCAAGTGGGCCTGACTAGAGTGTTGCGAAAAAGTAGTCTTAACGAGCTAAAGCTGAGTGTTCTTGGAGGATGTCGGACAGGAAATACCAAAAGCACATCTGGAACTCGCACATACAGGAAATCTAGCAGTGACAGCAGATGCTTTTGGGGTGCTGCGCTCAACAGTTTTCCATGTAAGGCTGTCACGATAGGTTAATTAACAAAACATGTACTTGCTGGACCTGTAGGCCTATATGGGTGATATTTCAAATATCGCGTACCGCTCTGGCTACAAATAAATGTTTTTTTTATTTTTTATAATAATGTGCCTTTTATTGTGTTTTTGTGTACAAGAAGAAAGAAAAATAGACCATTTATAAGCCGTAAAACCTTTGGTAAGATATAGCTTACTTTACTGTACTATTGCAAACAGTACTTACTTATGGCTTCCATATTGTTTGTTTGACCAGCAGATGGTGCTGTTTCATGTCATATTTCAACTGTTTCCATTGGTCTCGAACTACAGCAGTTTCACTCAAATTCTATGTTGATCGCTAGATGTGCAATGGGTATGTTAAAAAAAGGATAACAATGTGCTAATATTCTGTCATATTATTGTATTATTCTCAAACCAATTGACTTGGCTTAATAACATGTATCTAAAATGTATACTGAACAAAAATATACTGAACAAAAATATAAACGCAACATGCAACAACTTCAATTTCAACTATTTTACTGAGTTACAGTTCATACAGTATAAAGAAATCAGTCAATTGAAATAAATTCATTAGGCTCTAATTTATGGATTTCACATGACTGGGCAGGGGTGCAGCCATGGCTGGGCCTGGGAAGGTATAGGCCCATCCACTGGGGAGCCAGGCCTAGCCAATTAGAATGAGTTTTTTCCCCCACAAAAGGGCTTTATTGCAGACAGAAATACTCCTTAGTTTCATCAGCTGTCCAGGTGGCTGGTCTCAGACGATCCCACAGGTGCAGAAGCATGATGTGGAGGTCCTGGGCTGGCATGGTTACACATGGTCTGCGGTTGAGAGGCCGGTTGGAAGTACTGCCAAATTTTCTAAAACGATGGAGGCGGCTTATGGTAGAGAAACTAAGATTCAGTTTTCTGGCAACAGCTCTGGGGGACATTCCTGGAGTCAGCATGCCAATTGCACGCTCCCTCAAAACTTGAGACATCTGTGGCATTGTATTGTGTGACAAAACTGCACATTTTAGAGTGTTTTTTTATTGTCCCCATGACAAGGTGCACCTGATGAATGATCATGCTGTTTAATCAGCTTCTTGATATGCCACTCCTGTCAGGTGGTTGGATTATCTTGGCGAAGGAGAAATGCTCACTAACAGGGATGTAAACAATTTTGTGCACAAAATTTGTGAAAAAATACATTTTTTGTGCATATGGAACAATTCTGGGATCTTTTATTTCAGCTCATGAAACACTTAACATGTTTTGTATATATTTTTGTTCAGTGTACAACCCTGAATTGCAGAACACACACCATCCAGCATAATCCAAATTAATGTTGCCGTTTTGTCCGTAGCTGGGAAACCTGGCAAGCATCTCACACTCTCTTCTCAAAATGTATGATTATTTTACCACAGCCGTAAAGGGCAATTGCAACCAACAAAAGTTATAATAAAATGTATTCGTGGTTGCATCACTTGCATGCATCATTTGCTTTGTGCACAAGCATGTACACATTACATAGTCAGAGACCAGCTGCACACACACCTTCACACATCAAAACAACATGCATGCATGGATTAATGTGCTAGTATAAATGTACATAAATAATTCACCAGTCCAATCCCTGCACTTTGACTCAGAGTAACAAAAGCTTTTTCTGTGCACCTGCAGGTCAAACTTCAAAGTCAACCCTCCACTCAGGGCGGCGAGCAAACAGATATCAGAATAGCAATGTAACCGGTTGACGTAAGAGGTGGGACCGGTTGGCTTGGAAACGAATTGGCACTGAAGCGTGGAACCGCTTCAGAGGCCCGCCCCCTGTACAAATACCCCCATGGCTCTGACGTCAATGTACGTCAACGAGAGAATATGATGCCTCCTGCAACTCAACTCATGTACTTTAGCTAATATAGGTAGCTAGCTGAAACAGTATAGCTCTATTGTATTGGAGAACGTGGCGTGACAGCCGTAAAATGTATTCTGTCGTCTCGTTGGTCTGAAGGTTCGTTAACGTTCAAACTGGCCGGGCGACCGAGAAATGGACTTTGTCTATTTTGAATAGACAACATTTTAGCGGGCGGTTTGTTTTCCCTTCAACATCTGTAGGCTCAAGTCGCGAGTCCCTAGGTCCTCACCCCCAAACCACATTTAATAAAGCATGGTCATGGCTGACAATCACCAAAAACCGATGGTCCGGGGTCCTGTCCGAGTGGGCTTCTACGATATCGAACGTACTCTAGGAAAGGGTAATTTCGCAGTTGTGAAGCTGGCTAGACATCGCATTACCAAGACCGAGGTGAGTGCTGAGAATTAGCTAGCTGGCTGGCTAGCGTGCTAGTTAACAGTGAGCTAAGCGTGTGATTATCTTGCAAAGGGCACTAACCTTGTCTTTCAACTAACAAGCTAGTGGTTACTTGCCCCCTGCATTGCAGTTGTAAGTTAGCTAGTTATCTAAAGTTATATTTGCACATTTATTCTGTAGTTGTCTCATTCGGTTCACATTTGACATTGGCATGTTTAGACCATTTCACACCTACCTAGTTTACTATGTTGCAAACAGTCTTTTTTTTTGCAAAGATTCTGAACCTTACATGAAGAAAGTTATAGACTAGAAATGTACCAACTATTATGTAACTTGATAATTATAACTGTCTATGATTAGCAAAATTGTGTGTCACCCAGTTTTACATTTAGGCAACGTTAGCCTAACTGTGAAGCTGATTCATTCATGTGTGTTCATGCCATGAGATTCACATTATCTCATCAAAATCAAATCAAATTTTATTTGTCACATACACATGTTTAGCAGATGTTAGTGCGAGTGCGAGTGTAGCGAAATGCTTGTGCTTCTAGTTCCGACAATGCAGTAATAACCAACGAGTAATCTAACGTAACAATTCCACAACTACTATCTTATACACACAAGTGTAAAGGGATAAACAATATGTACATACATATATATGAATGAGTGATGGTACAGAACGGCATAGGCAAGATGCAGTAGATGGTATAGAGTACAGTATATACATATGAGATGAATAATGTAGGGTATATAAACAAACTGACATAGTTTAAAGTGGCTAGTGATACATGTATTACATAAAGATGGCAAGATGCAGTAGATGATATAGAGTACAGTATATACATATGAGATGAGTAATGTAGGGTATGTAAACATTATATTAAGTTGCATTGTTTAAAGTGGCTAGTGATACATTTTTACATCAATTTCCATTATTAAAGTGGCTGGAGTTGAGTCAGTATGTTGGCAGCAGCCACTCAATGTTAGTGGTGGCTGTTTAACAGTCTGATGGCCTTGAGAGAGAAGCTGTTTTTCAGTCTCTCGGTCCCTGCTTTGAGGCACCTGTACTGACCTCGCCTTCTGGATGATAGCGGGGTGAACAGGCAGTGGCTCGGGTGGTTGTTGTCCTTGATGATCTTTATGGCCTTCCTGTGACATCGGGTGGTGTAGGTGTCCTGGAGGGCAGGTAGTTTGCCCCCGGTGATGCGTTGTGCAGACCTCACTACCCTCTGGAGAGCCTTTCGGATGTGGGCGGAGCAGTTGCCGTACCAGGCGCTGATACAGCCCGACAGGATGCTCTCGATTGTGCATCTGTAGAAGTTTGTGAGTGCTTTTGGTGACAAGCTGAATTTCTTCAGCCTCCTGAAGTTGAAGAGGCGCTGCTGCGCCTTCTTCACAACGCTGTCTGTGTGGGTGGACCAATTCAGTTTGTCCGTGATGTGTACAAAGAAGAACTTAAAAGTGTCCCGTCGATGTGGATAGGGGGGTGCTCCCTCTGCTGTTTCCTGAAGTCCACAATCAACTCCTTTGTTTTGTTGACGTTGAGTGTGAGGTTATTTTCCTGACACCAAACTCCGAGGGCCCTCATCTCCTCCCTGTAGGCCGTCTTGTCGTTGTTGGTAATCAAGCCTACCAATGTAGTGTCGTCCGCAAACTTGATGATTGAGTTGGAGGTGTGCATGGCCACGCAGTCGTGGGTGAACAGGGATTACAGGAGAGGGCTCAGAACGCACCCTTGTGGGGCCCCAGTGTTGAGAATCAGCGGGGTGGAGATGTTGTTACCTACCCTCACCACCTGGGGGCGGCCCGTCAGGAAGTCCAGTACCCAGTTGCACAGGGCAGGGTCGAGAACCAGGGTCTCGAGCTTGATGACGAGTTTGGAGGGTACTATGGTGTTAAATACTGAGCTGTAGTTGATGAACAGCATTCTCACATAGGTATTCCTCTTGTCCAGATGGGTTAGGGCAACCTCAATGTTGTGCAATACACTGCCTTTCTTTAACCATGGATCAATACCTTGCCTCATTACTCTCACTAACAATTGTGTGCAGTTTTGTATAATGTTATGTATAATGTGGTCAACAAGCCACCCCATAGTCCTTGCCCCCCCCCCAGCACTACACAGCTGATTCAAATAACCAACTCGTCATCAAGCTTTGATTATCTGAATCCGATGTGTAGTGTTAGGGAAAAATAAAAAAAACATGCACCCAGGGGGGACTCTGGGACCAAGTTTGGGAAAGCCTGCACTGTTGTAAACAACCATGGTGTAAACAATCATATAAATATCTAGGGCATGCAACATGGGTTAATGCATTGGTTACATAACCCAGTAAAAATATAACTTTGTTGCCTCTTCTTGGGACAATCAGTGTGCAGCTGTTGTGTACACTATTCACAGACGCTAATAGTCCTTGATCATGACTCTCATTTCCATTACATTACATATAAGTCTTTGGACGAAGGCGTCTTCTGTGCAGGGGAGTTTTGTTAAGTGCGCTGACACTCAATCTGAACATTAACAAGCGTAATGACCGTATCTTTCGTATCAGCGATTTCCAAAAGTTTAAATTGATAAAATCAAACTTTATTTGTCACACGCGCCAAATACGACAATTGTAGACCTTAACCAACAGTGCAGTTGAAGAAAGAGTTTACCAAATAAAAATAATAAATAGTAACACAATACAATAACGAGGCTATATACAGGAGGTACCGGTACCGAGTCAATGTTTGGGGTTACAGTTTAGTTGAGGTAATTTGTACATGTAGATAAGGGTGAAGTGACTATGCATAGATAATAAATTATGAGTAGCAGCAGTGTAGAAAACAAATGGAGGGGGGTGTCAATGTAAATGATCCAGTGGGCTTTTCATTAATTGTTCAGCAGTCATATGGCTTGTGCTTAGAAGCTTTTAAGGAGCCTTTTGGTCCTGGTCTTGGCGCTCCGGTACCGCTTGCCGTGCGGTAGCAGAGTACAGTCTATGACTTTGGTTACTGGAGTCTTTGACAATTTTTTGGGCTTTCCCCTGACACCGCCTAGTATATAAACTCAGCAAAAAAAAGACTTCCTCTCACTGTAAACTGCGTTTATTTTCAGCAAACTTAACATGTGTAAATATTTGTATGAACATAACAAGATTCAACAACTGAGACATTAACTGAACATGTTCCATAGACATGTGACTAACAGAAATTGAATAATGTGTCCCTGAACAAAGGGGGGTTCAAAAGCAGAAGTAAGTCAATATCTGGTGTGGCCACCAGCTGCATTAAGTACTGCAGTGCATCTCCTCGTGGACTGCACCAGATTTGCCAGTTCTTGCTGTGAGATGTTACCCTGCTCTTTCACCTAGGCACCTGCAAGTTCCCAGACATTTCTGGGGGGAATGGCCCTGACCCTCACCCTCCGATCTAACAGGTCCCAGACGTGCTCAATGGGATTGAGATCCGGGCTCTTCGCTGGCCATGGCAGAACACTGACATTCCTGTCTTGCAGGAAATCACGCACAGAATGAGCAGTATGGCTGGTGGCATTGTCATGCTGGAAGGGTCATGTCAGGATGAGCCTGCAGGAAGGGTACCACATGAGGGAGGAGGATGTCTTCCCTTTAACGCATAGCGTTGAGATTGCCTGCAATGACAACAAGCTGAGTCCGATGATGCTGTGCAACACCGCCCCAGACCATGATGGACCCTCTACCTCCAAATCGATCCCGCTCCAGAGTCCTTTGATGATAACTGCGAATCCGACCATCACCCCTGGTGAGACAAAACCGCGAGTAGTCAGTGAAGAGCACTTTTTGCCAGTCCTGTCTGGTCCAGCGACGGTGGGTTTGTGCCCATAGGCGACGTTGTTGCCGGTGATGTCTTGTAGAGGTCAACCGACTATGATTTTTCAATGCCGATACCGATTATTGGAGGACCAAAAAAGCAGATACCGATTAATCAGACGGTTTTAAAAAAACAAACATTTTATTTATTTGTAATCATGACATTTACAACAATTCTGAATGAACACTTATTGAACACTTATTTTAAATCAATTTAGCCTCAAATAAATAATGAAACATGTTCAATTTGGTTTAAATAATGCAAAAACAAAGTGTTGGAGAAGAAAGTAAAAGTGCAATATGTGCCATGTAAGAAAGCTAACGTTTAAGTTCCTTTCTCAGAACATGAGAACATATGGTGGTTCCTTTTAATGAGTCTTCAATATTCCCAGGTAAGAAGTTTTAGGTTGTAGTTATTATAGGGATTATAGGACTATTTCTCTCTATACCATTTGTATTTCATTAACCTTTGACTATTGGATGTTCTTATAGGCACTTTAGTATTGCCAGTGTAACAGTATAGCTTCCGTACCTCTCCTCGCCCCTACCTGGGCTCGAACCAGGAACACATCAACAACAGCCACCTTCGAAGCAGCGTTACCCATGCAGAGCAAGAGGAATAACTACTACAAGTCTCAGAGCGAGTGACGTTTGAAACGCTATTAGCGCGCACCCCGCTAACTTGCTAGCCATTTCACATCGGTTACACCAGTTTAATCTCGGGCGCTGATAGGCTTGAAATCATAAACATGCCGCAATGCTTGAAGCACCGCAAGGTGCTGCTGGCAAAACGCTCAAAAGTGCTGTTTGAATGAATGCTTACGAGCCTGTTGGTGCTTACCATCGCTCAGTCAGACACAATTTCACCTGGTTAATATTGCCTGCTAACCTGGATTTCTTTTAGCTAAATATGCAGGTTTAAAAATATACTTCTGTGTATTGATTTTAAGAAAGGTATTGATGTTTATGGTTAGGTACACATTGGAGCAACAACACGCACCGCATTGATTATATGCAATGCAGGACACGCTAGATAAACTAGTAATATCATCAACCATGTGTAGTTCACTAGTGATTATGATTGATTGATTGTTTTTATAAGATAAGTCTAATGCTAGCTAGCAACTTACATTGGCTTACTGCATTCGCGTAACAGGCAGGCTCCTCGTGGAGTGCAATGAGAGGCAGGTGGTTAAGAGCGTTGGACTAGTTAACTGTAAGGTTGCAAGATTGAAGCCCCGAGCTGACAAGGTGAAAATCTGTCGTTCTGCCCCTGAACAAGGCAGTTACCCCACCATTCCTAGGCCGTCATTGAAAATAAGAATGTGTTCTTAACTGACTTGCCTAGTTAAATAAAGGTGTAAAAAAAAAATGGGGGGCCAAATCGGTGTCCATAAATACTGATTTCCGATTATGAAAACTTGAAATCGGCCCTAATTAATCAGCCATTCCGATTAATCGGTCGACCTCTGTCTTGTGAGGACCTGCCTTATGACAGGCTTACGAGCGCTCAGTCCAGCCTCTCTCAGCCTATTGCAGACAGTCTGAGCACTGATGGAGGGATTGTGCATTCCTGCTGTAACTCGGGCAGTTGTTGTTGCCATCCTGTTCCGCAGGTGTGATGTTCGGGTGTACCGATTCTGTGCAGGTGTTGTTACACGTGGTCTGCCACTGCAAAGACGATCTGCTGTCCGTCCTGTCTCCCTTAAGTGCTGTCTTAGGCTTCTCACAGTACGGACATTGCAATTTATTGCCCTGGCCACATCTGCAGTCCTCATGCCTCCTTGCAGCATGCCTAAGGCACGTTTACGCAGATGAGCCGAGACCCTGGGCATCTTTCTTTTGGTGTTTTTCAGTCCGTAGAACGGCCTCTTTAATGTCCTAAATTTTCATAACTGTGACCTTAATTACCTACCGTCTGTAAGCTGTTGATGTCTTAACGACCGCTCCACAGGTGCGTGTTCATTGAACAATTATGGGAAAGTGTTTAAACCCTTTACAATGAAGATCTGTGAAGTAATTTGTAAAAATCGAAATAATCTTTGAAAGACAGGGTCCTGAAAAAGGGACACTTCTTTTTTTTGCAGAGTTTAGGTCCTGGAATGCAGGAAGCTTGGCCCCAGTGATGTACTGGGCCGTACGCACTACCCTCAGGCCGCCCCCCTACAGCGTCTTGCGGTCGGAGGCCGAGCAGTTTCCATACCATGCAGTGATGCAACCGGCCAGGATGCTCTCTGGTGCAGCCTTATAACTTTTTGAGGATCTGGGGACTCATGCCAAATTTTCAGTCTCCTGAGGGGGAAAAGGTGTTGTCGTCCCCTCTTTACGACTGTCTTGGTGTGTTTGGATCATGGTAGTTTGTTGGTGATGTGGAAACCAAGGAACTTGAAACTCTCGACCCGCTCTGCTACAGCCCGTCGACGTTAATGGGGGCCTGTTCGGCCCGCCTTTTCCTGTAGTCCACGATCAGCTCCTTTTGTCTTGCTCACATTGACGGAGAGGTTGTTGTTCTTCAACCACACTGCCAGGTCTCTGACCTCCTCTCTATAGGCTGTCTCATCGTTGTCGGTGATCAAGCCTACCACTGTTGTCATCAGCAAACTTAATGATGGTGTTGGAGTCGTATTTGGCCACGCAGTCATAGGTGAACAGGGAGACCAGGAGGGGACTAAGCACACACCTCCTAAGGGTCTCCAGTTTTGAGGATCAGCGTAGCAGACGTGATATTGCCTACCCTTACCACCTGGGGGACGGCCAGTCAGGAAATCCAGGATCCAGTTGCAGAGGGAGGTGTTTTATTTCCAGCGTCCATAACTTATTGATGAGCTTTGTGGGCACCTTTTGTGTTGAACACTGAGCTGTAGTCAATGAACAGTATTCTCACTTAGGTGTTCCTTTTATCCAGTTGGGAAAGGGCATTGTGGAGTACGATTGAGATTGCGTCAACTGTGGATCTGTTGGGTTGATATGTGAATTGGAGTGGGTCTAGGGTATCCTGCAGGATGCTGTTGATGTGAGCCATGACCAGCCTTTCAAAGCACTTCATGGCTACTGACGTGAGTGATACGGGCAGTAATCATTTAGGCAGGTTACCTTTGCTTCCTTGTGCACATTACTATGGTGGTCTGCTTGAAACATGTAGGTATTACAGACTCAGTCAGTGAGAGGTTGAAAATGTCAGGCAAGACACTTGCCAGTTGGTCCACGCATGTTTTGACTACACGTCCTGGTAATCCGTCTGGCCCCGCGGCTTTGTGAATGTTAACCTGTTTAAAGGTCTTGCTCACATCGGCTACCAAGAGCGTTATCACACTGTCGTCCTGAATAGTTGGTGCTCTCATGCGCATGCTTCAATGTTGCTTGCCTCGAAGCGAGCACAAAAGGTATATAGCTCGTCTGGTAGGCTCGCGTCACTGGGCATCTTGCGGCTGGGTTTCTCTTTGTAGTCCGTAATAGTTTAAGCCCTGCCACATCTGACGAGCGTCAGAGCCGGTGTAGTAGGATTCAATCTTAATCCTGCATTGATGCTTTGTTTGTCTGAGGGCATAGCGGGATTTCTTATAAGCGTTCAGATTAGTGTCCCAATCCTTGAAGTGGCAGCTCTAGCCTTTAGCTCAATACAGACTTTTTCTCTAAACCTTGGCTTCTGGTTGGGATATGTACTTGCGGTCACGACGACGTCAATGTACTTATTGATGTAGCCGATGACTGGTATACTCCGAAATGCCATTTGATGAATCCCGGAACACATTCCAGTCTGTGCTAGTAAAACAGTCCTGTAGCGTAGCATCTGTGTAATCTGACCACTTCCGTATTGAACGAGTCACTGGTAATTCCTGCTTTAGTTTTTGCCTGTCAGCGGGATTCAGGTGGTAAATAGACGGCTACGAATAATATAGATGAGAACTCTCTTGGTAGATAGTTTGGTCTACAGTTTTTCATAAGGTGCAATACTTCAGGCGAGCAATACATTGAGACGTCTTTAATATTAGACATCTCGCACCAGCTGTTATTGACAAATAGACACACTCCCCCGCACCGTGTCTTATCAGACGTAGCTTCTCTGTCCTGCCGATGCATGGAAAATCCCACCAGCTCTATATTATCTGTCGTCGTTCAGCCACGACTTGGTCAAACATAAGATATTACAGTTTTTAATGTCCCGTTGGTAGTATAATCTTGATCGTAGGTCATCCATTTTATTTTCCAATGATTGCACGTTGGCCAATAGAACGGATAGGAGTGGGAGTTTACTCACTCGCCTATGAATTCTCAGAAGGCAGCCCGACCTCTGCCCTTTTTCCCCCGTCTTTTCTTCACGCAAATGACAGGGATTTGGGCCCGTTCCTGAGAAAGCAGTATATCCTTCACGTCGGACTCGTTAAACATTTTTTTTCCCAGTTCGAGGTGAGTAATTGCTGTTCTGATGTCCAGAAGTTATTTTCGGTCATAAGAGATGGTAGCAGCAACATTATGTACAAAATAAGTTTAAAAAATAAGTTACAAACAACGCGGAAAAACTAACAAAATAGCACAATTGGTTAGGAGCACGTAAAACGTCAGCCATCCCCTCCGGCGCCATTCTACACACCATATCTCCATGCTACAGCACTTGTTATTCTATCCCCCCCAAGCCATAAGACTCCTGAACAGCTAATCAAATGGCTTCCCAGACCAGGCCCACCCATTTACTCTGTACTGGTACCCTCTGTATATAGCCTCACTATTGTTCATTTACTGCTGCTCTTTAATTATTTGTTGCTTTAATGTTTTATCTTTGACTTATTTTTCTTAACTGCATTGTTGGTTAAGGTTTTGTAAGTAAGCATTTCACTAAGGTCTACATGTATTGTAGTCGGCGCGTGTGACAAATAAAATGTTATTTGTTTATGGAAAACAGACGGAAGACGAGGCGACCACCTCTGCTAATTAGCTACGGTATCTAGCGTACTTCGAACACCTGTGTGTAACTCAGGAAGTGTAGCAGAAGTGACATTTCATCAGATGGAGGCACCCATAGCTTTATTTATCTGTGCAAGACGTATGCATGGCTGAAAACTGTAGAGAGAAGGCAGAATGCCGCCTAGAGTTTGAGAGCAAACTGCTTTAGCGCCTTTGACGGTAGAATCTAATGAACGGGTGAGTTTTTTGTTGAGCCCCGACGCTTGCTCTAAATGTTAACACGCGTCCTTGTGGTACAGTTCTGGAAACATAAGGAACTTATCTTTCATATCGGCAAGAAATTATTATTATTTTTTTTTTTAAAGGTTAAATTACTACACACCTTTTTATAGGGTTAGGGTTCAAACACGGCCGTATTTCCATGTTACATCGCTTGTTTACGGAAACAGACGGAAGACGGGTGGATTAGGGAGAGGCTATACGGACACACCTAGTGCCCAAATTGATGACATGTTGAGTCGGGTGGAGCTTAATGGATTCGGTTCAGTCAGTCCTCCTGATACACCCTTCCCAGCTTCTTAGTTTATGCTTGCTAGCTTGCAAAAAGAGCAGCATGGTGCTAGTTAAAACTTGTAAAAGAAAGTAATGTTTGTTTCGATGGGCAAGGGAGAAATAACTTGTTAGGGCTGGCACAATTATCGTAGAATCGTGTAACCGACAATTAAGGACATAAACCGTGAACACATTTTTTGCTGTTGTAATAATCGTCTTACTACTTACTACTACTTCTTAAGGGTGGATTCAACATTATATTTAGTAGATATACACTGCTCAAAAAAATAAAGGGAACACTAAAATAACACATCCTAGATATGAATGAATGAAATATTCTTATTAAATACTTTTTTCATTACATAGTTGAATGTGCTGACAACAAAATCACACAAAAATGATCAATGGAAATCAAATTTATCAACCCATGGAGGTCTGGATTTGGAGTCACATTCAAAATTAAAGTGGAAAACCACACTACAGGCTGATCAAACTTTGATGTAATGTCCTTAAAACAAGTCAAAATGAGGCTCAGTAGTGTGTGTGGCCTCCAAGTGCCTGTATCACCTCCCTACAACTCCTGGACAGTCTGTGGTGCAACGTGACGTTGGTGGATGGAGCGAGACATGATGTCCCAGATGTGCTCAATTGGATTCAGGTCTGGGGAACGGGTGGGCCAGTCCATAGCATCAATGCCTTCCTCTTGCAGGAACTGCTGACACACTCCAGCCACATGAGGCCTAGCATTGTCTTTCATTAGGAGGAACCCAGGGCCAACCGCACCAGCATATGTCTCACAAGGGGTCTGAGGATCTCATCTTGGTACCTAATGGCAGTCAGGCTACCTCTGGCACATGGAGGGTTGTGCGGACCCCCCAAAAAATGCCACCCCACACCATGACTGACCCACCGCCAAACCGGTCATGCTGGAGGATGTTGCAGGCAGCAGAACGTTCTCCACGGTGTCTCCAGACTCTGTCATGTCTGTCACGTGCTCAGTGTGAACCTGCTTTCATCTGTGAAGAGCACAGGGCGCCAGTGGCGAATTTGCCAATCTTGGTGTTCTCTGGCAAATGCCAAATGTCCTGCACAGTGTTGGGCTGTAAGCACAACCCCCACCTGTGGACGTCGGGCCCTCATACCACCCTCATGGAGTCTGTTTCTGACCGTTTAAGCAGACGCATGCACATTTGTGGCCTGCTGGAGGTAATTTTGCAGGGCTCTGGCAGTGCTCCTCCTGCTCCTCCTTGCACAAAGGCGGCGGTAGCAGTCCTGCTGCTAGGTTGTTGCCCTCCTACGGCCTCCTCCACGTCTCCTGATGTACTGGCCTGTCTCCTGGTAGCGCCTCCATGCTCTGGACACTACGCTGACAGACACAGCAAATCTTCTTGCCACAACTCGCATTGATGTGCCATCCTGGATGAGCTGCACTACCTGAGCCACTTGTGTGGGTTGTAGACTCCGTCTCATGCTACCACTAGAGTGAAAGCACCGCCAGCATTCAAAAGTGACCAAAACATCAGCCAGGAAGCATAGGAACTGAGAAGTGGTCTGCGGTCAGCACCTGCAGAACCACTCCTTTATTGGGGGTGTCTTGCTAATTGCCTACAATTTCCACCTGTTGTCTATTCCATTTGCACAACAGCATGTGAAATGTATTGTCAATCAGTGTTGCTTCCTAAGTGGACAGTTTGATTACACAGAAGTGTGATTGACTTGGAGTTACATTGTGTTGTTTAAGTGTTCCCTTTATTTTTTTGAGCAGTGTATTATTATTCTAGTCTTACCATTGTTATTGAAGGTGTGGACATGTTGTTTTTAGAGTGCACAACCTACAGTAGACTACACTTGTGATTAAAATTATGATTTCATTCCATTTACGAGTTGTCAATTTATTCATTGTCTTTTTTTTTGGAGCGCTCCTGTCAATCTGGAGGGAGGACACGTACTTGATTATTCATAGAAGGAAGTAAGCGGCCAACAAGTGCTCAGCATATGTGGGAACTCCTCCAAGACTGTTCGAAAAGCATTCCAGGTGAAGCTGGTTGAGAGAATGCCTAAAGTGTGCAAAGCTGTCATCAAGGCAAAGGGTGGCTACTTTGAAGAATATAAAATATATTTAGATTTGTTTCACACAAGTATTTCTCTACACCTGCATTAACATCTGCTAAACACATGTATGTGACCAATAAAATTTGATTGGATTTTTTGGTTACTACATGATTCCATATGTGTTATTTCATAGTGTTGATGTCTTCACTATTATTCTACAATGTAGAAAATAGTAAAAATAAAGAAAAACCCTTGAATGAGTAGGTGTGTCCGAACTTTTAACTGGTACTGTAGCTAGCTAATTAGCACAGGTAGGGCACTGGGAGAGGCTATACGGAGACGCCAGGTGCCCAAAATGTGCGTCATGCAGCAAGAGTTGAATGGGGACGGACGGATTCGGTTCAATCAGTTGTGCTAATGAGCCCTCGCCAGCTAGCTAATTTATTCTTGTGAGTTCAATGAGAATTAGAAACTTGTCTTGTTGTTGTTGTCAAGTTGGGACTTGAGAGTCATTCCATTTCTATCGGGGTAATTGTTTATTTTTATATAGATATTAATGCCGTAGTTGTAAATTTTTGGTGAAAATCGCTACAATAAATGTGCTTTAGCTGTCATCCTGGCATGATATTGGCCACACAATCTAGCTACTTCCCTCTCCTTACTGCAGGACAGCAGGGCTCGGCATTAGCCGGCAAGCAGAAACTAAGGACACACTGTGCCCGGTGATGTTGTGTTGCCTGCTTGCATTGCAAACTCTCATTGAGCAGTAGACTGTATCACGGTGACTACCAATACTACAAGTTATTTTTTTGTGTAGGCTGCTATCCTACTCAAAATATAATCAAGTGGGATGGAACAAATTGGCTACGTTAGCTGCTGCCAGCAACATGATACATCTGCCCGGTGAAGCGAAACAGTGGGAAGAACCTCGATACAATCTCGTTACGCTAGCTAATTGGCATGTCAAGGTGACATCCAGATGGTGACAAATGTTTCCATATATAGACACACACCCTATATTTGAATAATATCAACTATACATAGGCTACTGAGCTTGTCTGACGCTTTAGGCACTGCGATTTAAAAAGACATACAAATTACAAAAAAACAGGGAGCCAGAGATCACTATAGCCTAACCAGAAAGAAAAAAAATGTTCTTGACCAGATTTTGTCCCTTGCACTCCTGAAGTCTTTGGTAAAAGGCTTCACCAGCGGTCGGCAACCTTTTCCATTTGGAGTGTCAAATTATCGTACCATTTCTACTGATCTGCGTGCCAGTTGTGATTTTTCAGATGCACATTTTCGTGGAACAGTTATATTTAATTTTATAATAAGTCTTCATATCTCAAAATCAATGTCGTGGTTAATCAATATTCTATCTAAATGATACAAATCTAAAAGTATCTTTATAGCCATTATTTAATAATAGGTTACATAGCTTACAAATATATTTTAACACTTTTTTGGGCTACTACATGATTCCATGTGTTATTTCATAGTTTTGATGTCTTCACTATTATTCTATAATGTAGAGAATATTAAAAATAAAGAAAAACCCTTGAATGAGTAGGTGTCCAAACTTTTGAATGGTACTGTATATGCGTCTCCACACCTGTATGTAAACAGAAGACGTATGCCACAAACGTGTTGTCAATGAAAAATACCGTTGGCTGCAACTGTGTTAAAACTGTAGAGTGTATGTGTGCTTTTTGCGTTTGTGGAATTATTTTGATGTGATTTGAAAGTAGGGGGATTTATGTTTCTATAACCGTACCGCATTTGAGAATCAATTCACATTTAGTTGGAGTATTTGTCTGTTTTGGCTTCCAAAGCCATTTCCCCTTTAACTAGAATATTTTGAGGTACTTGGATTATAATGAGTATCGTTAGGCTCCTTTAGTCCATTATGGGGCTACTCTGTACATAACTAGTAATTGCAAAGCAAAACGGTCAGCCCCTGTTTAGTGTTTATTGCTTGGATATGGTATTAGCAGCAGCCCACTGTCCTGGATTCTTGACTTTTCAAGATTTAAAATCTCTCTCGTTACTCATATCGTCTTAGTGATCTTGTGATCAGTAGGTCCTCAGTCCAAAAATGCCCCCGACCTTCCTTGACCTCCTTGTAGGGGCTGGCAGTAGGCCTAACGCCTCATTACTGCGAAAGCGTCTTTGAGTTTTGGTACACCAGAAGTACATTCATTTCCAATGGAACACTGCGTTTGCCTTGCAGAGGCAGTTGCAGTGCCTTCTGTGTGATGCATACATTGGAAATATTGAACGTATGCGTCAAACAATATGTGTAGACGGCTTGACAGAAATGGTAGCAGGAGGTGAATGTTGAACACATATCCAGATAATGCTGCGTACCATTTTGCGCAATGATGTAGGTGTGATCAAGATGGACATGTCTTCTGTTCATAACGAAGAGGGAGGGAGCATTAGTGCTGTGATATGGATGTAATCAAGCATTGTATTGGGTAAGATTAGAGTAGAATGATTTAAAGGCCTCCACTCGTTTTCGTTTACTCCAGAGCTTGGCTTGCAGACACTTGGATCTCTTCAAGTCCTGGTGGTGATGAAATGCTGTTTATGAGAGAGCGAGGCTTGGGATATTGCATGTTATCATGACATGGACACTGTTAATCAACTCTTGCAAGGATGAAGAAATTGCCTGTTTTCCAGCAGCTTCTGCTCGTGTCTGCCCCCCTTACCTCTCACCCAGTGTGGATGACAGAATATAAAAGCTGTTTGATTTCCCCTAGCAAACAGTTTTTTGTGCAAAGGATAGCGTTTGAGTTTTATTGTCTGTGCTCGCCTTGCAAGAACTTAAGAGTGCTGTGGAATTATATTAGGGAGAGCTAGGCCTACTGCTTACCGCTTTTGCTTTTGTACTTTCTTAGAATTATCTGCCTCAGTCTAAGCAACACTTTAAAATGTATGCCTACACATTAAAAAAAAAAAGAAAAAAAATATATATATATATATATTATTATTATTATTCCTTTCCACAAAAAAGACCTCAAGGGAATCCTTTTGAATGTTTTGTCCAGGGACTCATCACTGTATTCTGTGTTCTACAGGTTGCCATTAAAATCATCGACAAGAGCCAACTAGATGCTGTGAACCTGGAGAAGATCTACCGGGAGGTACAGATCATGAAAATGTTGGACCACCCGCACATCATCAAGTTGTACCAGGTAAACCTCTCCTTTTTAAAACACCAGTATTCAAAATATAATCCATTTTTATTTGTTCCTCCTGGGTTTTTGTATAAATGTGCAATGCCTATGGTCATTCAGGACATTTTCTAATGGGTGAGCAAACATCTCCAATCTACCTGGCCTTCACAGTCCTAGACCTTCATAGATATCAGAACTGACGTCTGACGGAGTTAATAACTAACCAACCAAGCAACGTGTCAAGGTGCTTAACAAAATTTCACACAAACTGTATTGTAGGGTTCAGCCTCTCGTGTTAATAGCAGTGGGGGGGGGAGCAATGTTCAGCTGTCAAGCGCCACAATCAGAGGAGGTCCTCTACCAGTCATCCCGAAAATCCCACCCCAGACTTCATTTTTCTTACATAAGACTTTTGGTCACTTTGGTCGTTGGGAATGTGAATAGCAGTTAATTATTATTACACAACCAAATGGCTCTGGTCCAGGCTTTGCTGTGTAATCACAGTGTATCATTATTTCCAACAGCTCTTCCATACAAACGGCATGGGTCAATTAGTCATTTCCTTTCAGGCCTCATAAACAGAGGGCAGTAGGCTTGGCATCGGCTCTCTCATCTCCAAACAACCAACCGCCCCCCTGTTCAGTTTGTCTTGGGGTCTTTGCTTCACAGGATGCCCCCTCTGCGGACTCAGAGGCTCAAGTTTCCCACAGTCACATACACAGCTCTTCACTGTTTCCAATGAACTCCTCATCCCCACCTTCATCAATATATGGCCTATTTGTCCCCATCAAGCGTTCTCAACAACTCAGAGAAGTTGTAGGCTATAATGTTGACATTTGCATGGGATAACAATCCAATGTAATTTCTCCATTTGCATCATTGACCAAGTACTGTGACAGAATTTGGATAGTAAGTGCCATGTGATCGGCATGTTATGGAAAGCACTGGGATAAGTGACATTGATTATCCCTACAGGGTTTTTGGTAAAGTCATGGAGACAGGGGCATATTGGTCAGAAATGGTGCAGAGTAAAGGGTAAGTTAGCCCAGATGGGAATTTACATGAAATAACCACTTTGTGGGATTTCTATGTGAATGTATCTGATGCGTTTGTGTTAATAATAAATAATGTGTTTATATATTTTTTTAATCTCTATTCATCCCTTTGTTTTCTTTGGCTAATTCTAGGTCACGTCCCAAATGGCATCCTATTCCCAATGTGGTGCACTACTTCCCATAGGTCCCTGGTCAAAAAGAAGTGCACATAGGGAACAGTGTGCCATTTGGGATGCTGTGCACATAGGGAATAGTGTGCCATTTGGGATGCTGTGCACATAGGGAATAGTGTGCCATTTGGGATGCTGCCCTTGGTGTCCTCCCACACACACCTCTGGCACTATCAGTACCCTCTCTCTACTGGGAATAGCGGAGCCGTTCAACCAGAACTTCGTTCCCATTCTCTCATGTGTTCCATATTTGTGTCATTTTTGTAATTCCAAAAAACAAAGCATTATTTTTTTGCTGTGAGCATCATATATGAGCGTTTACGGTGTGACATTTGCAACATTTACTCTGCTGATCAATGCAAGTTTGTATTAATTCATTTGTTCTTTTATGATCCTTTCATTTAAGACTGTTCTGCTGTTCTCAGTACACCCACGTCAGCCAGCCTAATACTTCCAGGAATCTATGCACGAGGATTATCAGATGAATTTACATCTTAACAGCACCAAGGTCATTGCTGAGGTTGGCCTTAATCTGTTTTGCTCTGTGCTTATTGCTTACTCATTGTTTCCTTCCCTTTTTCACAGGTAATGGAGACCAAGAACATGCTCTACTTGGTGACAGAGTATGCCAAAAACGGGGAGATTTTCGGTAAGTGAAGCAGACGTACCAAGTGAATTTATTCCTGACTGGAAACGATGTCAAACAATTTTAGCTGAAAGATTTTGTCATGCGTTGTCACCTCTCCTCTCCTGTTAGTTATATTGTGTACTTGCATGCTGTAGCCTATATGCTGTGTACAAAACATTAACAACACCTGCTCTTTCCATGACATAGACTGACCAGGTGAAAGCTATGATCCCTTATTCATGCAACTTGTTAAATATATTTATATCAGTGTAGATGGAGGGGAGGAGACAGGCTTAAAATCCTTCTTTATCCTTGAGAGAGTTGAGACATGGTTTGTGTACAGTGGGCCAAAAAATTGTGCAAGTTCTCCCACTTAAAAATATGAGAGATGCATGTAATTTTCATCATAGGTACACTTCAACTATGACAGACAAAATTAGAAAAAAAATCCGGAAAATCACATTGTAGGATTTTTTATGAATTTATTTGCAAATGATGGTGGAAAATAAGTATTTGGTCACCTACAAACAAGCACGATTTCTGGCTCTCACAGACCTGTAAATTCTTCTTTAAGAGGCTCCTCTGTCCTCCACTCGTTACCTGTATTAATGGCACCTGTTTGAACTTGTTATCAGTATAAAAGACACCTGTCCACAATCTCAAACAGTCACACTCCAAACTCCACTATGGCCAAGACCAAAGAGCTGTCAAAGGACACCAGAAACAAAATTGTAGACCTGCACCAGGCTGGGAAGACTGAATCTGCAATAGGTAAGCAGCTTGGTTTGAAGAAATCAACTGTGGGAGCAATTATTAGGAAATGGAAGACATACAAGACCACTGATAATCTCCCTCGATCTGGGGCTCCACGCAAGATCTCACCCCGTGGGGTCAAAATGATCACAAGAACGGTGAGCAAAAATCTCAGAACCACACGGGGGGACCTAGTGAATGACCTGCAGAGAGCTGGGACCAAAGTAACAAAGCCTATCATCAGTAACACACTACGCCGCCAGGGACTCAAATCCTGCAGTGCCAGACGTGTCCCCCTGCTTAAGCCAGTACATGTCCAGGCCCATCTGAAGTTTGCTAGAGAGCATTTGGATGATCCAGAAGAAGATTGGGAGAATGTCATATGGTCAGATGAAACCAAAATAGAACATTTTGATAAAAACTCAACTCGTCATGTTTGAAGGACAAAGAATGCTGAGTTGCATCCAAAGAACACCATACCTATTGTGAAGCATGGGGGTGGAAATATCATGCTTTGGGGCTGTTTTTCTGCAAAGGGACCAGGACGACTGATCCGTGTAAAGGAAAGAATGAATGGGGCCATGTATCGTGAGATTTTGAGTGAAAACCTCCTTCCATCAGTCAAGGGCATTGAAGATTAAATGTGACTGGGTCTTTCAGCATGACAATGATCCCAAACACACTGCCCGTGCAACGAAGGAGTGGCTTCGTAAGAAGCATTTCATGGTCCTGGAGTGGCCTAGCCAGTCTCCAGATCTCAACCCCATAGAACATCTTTGGAGGGAGTTGAAAGTCCGTGTTGCCCAGCAACAGCCCCAAAACATCACCAGCAACAGTGTGTGAAAACCTTGTGAAGACTTACAAAAAACGTTTGACCTCTGTCATTGCCAACAAACGGTATGTAACAAAGTATTGAGAAACTTTTGTTACTGACCAAATACTTATTTTCCACCATAATTTTCAAATAAATTCATTAAAAATCCTACAATGTGATTTTTTGGGATTTTATTTTCTCATTTTGTCTGTCATAGTTGAAGTGTACCTATGATGGAAATTACAGACCTCTCATCTTTTTAAGTGGGAGAACATGCACATTTGGTGGCTGACTAAATACTTTTTTGCCCCACTGTATCTGTGCCATTGAGGGTGAATTGGGAAGAGGCATGGTAGTGCAGTGGTTCCCAAACTGTGTTGGCGGGGCGTGGGGGTCTTTTTATTAAATTTTTTGCAACTCGATACTCTTGAAAGCTGTAATAGTAGAATGCACAAGGTGCACTTTCAAAATTGGGTAGTGCATCATCAGTTCCTCTTGTCTGGTCAGTCATTGCATACGTTCGAGAGCTTTTATAACGTGTAAGAAATGTCTGGATCAACTAACCCATGTCAGCTAATGTTTTTTAGCCCATAGATTTTATTTGTGATGTTGTAGTCACTCAAATGTCACATGAATACACATTATACATTGCAAAATGTAGAATGTTCTCTGCAGCCCATGCCAAAATGGGTAGAATTGCTTGAAATAGGCTTTAAACCGGCAACATTTTCTCTCCGCCAACCAGAGGGGTGTGTCATGAACCATGCTTGTGCCCATAGAAATAAATGTGGCACGCACACAGGGGTGGCGCAAAATGTTCCCCAATGCTGGAGGGGTGGCCTGAGTGAAAAGGTTCGGGAACCCTGTGGTAAAGGGTGCCAGGTGCACCGGTTTGTGTCAAGAGTTGCAATACTGATGCGTTTTTCACGCTCAATAGTTTCCCGTGTGTATCAAGAATGGTCCACTACCCAAAGGACTACCAACCAGCTTGACACAACGGTGGGAAGTATTTGGTGATAACATTGGCAAGCATCCCCGTGGAACACTTTCGACACTTTGTAGAGTCCATGCCCCGATGAATTGAGGCTGTTCTGAGGGCATTGAAGGTCCTCAAGAACACAGTGGCCTCCATCATCCACCACCAAGGCTCTTCCTAGATCTGGCCACCCAGCCACACTGAGCATTCGGGGGGAAAGGCCTTGGTCAGGGTGGTGACCAAGAAACCCGATGGTCACTCTGATAGAGCTCCAGAGTTCCTATGTGGAGATAGGAGAACCGTCCAGAAGGACAACCATCTCTGCAGCACTCCACCAATCAGGCCTTTACGGTAGAGTGGCCAGACAGAAGCCACTCCTCAGTAAACGGCACATGACAGCCCACTTGGAGTTTGCTAAAAGGCACCTAAAAGGACACTCGGACCATGTGAAACAAGATTATCTGGTCTGTTGAAACCAAGATTGAACTCTTTGGCCTGAATGCCAAGTGTCACATCTGGAGGAAACCTGGCACCATCCCTATGGGAAGCATGGTAGTGACAGCATCATGCTGTGGGGATGTTTTTCAGCGGCAAGGACTGGGAGACTAGTCAGGATCGAGGGAAAGATGAACGGAGCAAAGTGCCGTGAGATTCTTGATAAAAACTTGCTCAGGACCGCTGACTGGGGGGCGAAGGTTCACCTTCCAACAGGAGAATGGCCCTAATCACACAGGCAAGACGATGCAGGAGTGGTTTCGGGACAAGTCTCTGAATGTCCTTGAGTGGACCGGACCAGAGACTGGAGTCTCTGGAGAAACCTGAAAATAGCTGTGCAGCGATGCTCTGTATCCAACCTGGAAGAGTTTGAGAAGATCTGCAGAGAAGAATTGGTAAAACTTCTCAAATACAGGTATGCCAAGCTTGTAGTGCCATACCCAAGAAGACTCAAGGCTGTAATCGCTGCCAAAGGTGCTTCAACAAAGTACTGAGTAAAGGGTCTGAATACTTATGTAAATGTGATATTTACTTAATTTTCTAAAAAAAACAGTTTTTGCTTTGTCATTATGGGGTATTTTAGAATAAGGTTGTAACGTAACAAAATGTGGAAAAAGTAAATGGGTCTGAATACTTTCCAAATGCATTGTATGTTACTGATTGGCTTTTACGTCATCTTTTGTCTGTTGAAGGACAGGCCGTAGGGAAAAGGAATGCCTCCACCTGTTGTGAGATTTGATTAAATGTTCCCTTGAGTTCCTCACCATTTGCATTTCTTGCCCCAAAGCTTACTTTCAGTGAAGATTGTGATAGGTGAGAACCATTGCGTTAAAACCATATAATTAGAATTCTATGATTGTGAGTCGAGTAGATAGTGAATTTGGAGATGATTTCCTAGACTATATTTTGACTTAACAAATCTGGTAGTTTGTCCTAAGACCATCGTTTACATTGTTGTGCCACTTGGATGGCACCCACCGGAGCAGGGAGAGGGCAAGGAGGCGGCACGGGTTAATAGCGCTTGTCTGACCTCCATATTCAGTTTAAAAGTCAGTCAACAACAGGCTTTCTTCAATACCCATCTGTATCTGTACAGAGATGATACCGGCTTACCTGTCCGTTCTATATGCCCACCATATAAGGTGGAATCTAAACCTAAGATAATATCGTATGATGTAGGTCAAGATGTGAAAAGCATGTTAGCAAAGTTAGCTAAGTTAGCTTTTCTACAGTACATGGATGTCACAGACAGGCCTTCTTCCCAACGCAAGCCATTTCCCAATGGTTATGTAAAGTGATTTTGAGTTGTTTTGCATGATGTTTGACACATCGTTGTACTGTAGGCAGTGCAGAGCTGTGTATAGTGATCCTCTTGTTCTGTGTGATTGAGGGTGTGCACATGGTGAGTGGGTTGGTTAACCTTTGCCCCATTAAAAAGTGGAAGACAAACATTTGGGATTTTACTACTGGACTGCAGCAGTTATTGATATGAAAAAGCGAGAGGTATACTAGCTGTGAAGAATTAATAAGAAAGTGGTCATGAAAGGGGGGAAAAACCAGAAGAAATAACCTAATTCGGTTCTGTAAGTCCTATCTTGATGCACCATTGCGGTAGGAGGCGCATGTTCTATCACCAACAGACGCGCCAGGCTCTCTGGTCTGCTCCAATATAAACCAGCACTGCTGCCACCAGCCATCTTGGTTAGATAAGCAGCATTTTCTGGTTCTCGCATTTTTTATACAGTTGAAGTAAGAGGTTTATACACCTTAGCCAAATACATTTACTATGGTTTTTACAATTCCTGACATTTAATCCTAGTAAGAAATTGACTAAGGTCAGTTAGTCACCACTTTATTTTAAGAATGTGAAATGTCAGAATAATAGTAGAGAATTATATATTTTTATTTCTTTCATCACATTCCCAGTGGGTCAGAAGTTTACATACACTCAATTAGTATTTGCTAGCATTGCCTTTTAATTGTTTCACTTGGGTCAAATGTTTTGGGTAGCCTTCCACAAGCTTCCCATAATAAGTTGGGTGAATTTTGGCCCATCCCTCCTGACAGAGCTGGTGTAACGGAGTCAGGTTTGTTAGGCCTCCTTGCTCGCACACGCTTTTTCAGTTTTCTATAGGATTGAGGTCAGGGCTTTGTGATGGCCACTCCAATACCTTGACTTTGTTGTCCTTAAGCCATGTTTCCACAGCTTTGGAAGTATGTTTGGGGTCATTGTCCATTTGGAAGACCCATTTGATTTGCGACCAAGCTTTAACTTCCTGACTGATGTCTTGAGATTGAGATTTTGCATTTCTCCAAAAAGTACGATCTTGGTCCCCATGTGCAGTTGCAAACTATAGTCTGGCTTTTTTTATGGCGGTTTTGGAGCAGTGGCTTCTTCCTTGCTGAGCGGCCTTTCAGGTCATTGTGATACAGTGAAATAATCTGTCTGTAAACAATTGTTGGAAAAAGTAGATGTCCTAACCGACATGCCAAAACTATAGTTTGTTAACAAGAAATGTGGTTGAAAATGAGTTTTAATGACTCCAACCTAAGTGTATGTAATCTTCTGACTTCAACTGTATTTTTTTGTATAGAGGGAGCAAAGAGAGTGCTTGCTTGACACGTGAATGATGACATTTCTTTACCGGGAACAAAATGAAGAGACAAGGCCCGCCGCAACGTTGTCTGCCTTATCCATGCCCATTGACGATGCACAGAGTGCGGTTCCTCATCAATCAACACACAACCCCACAATGACAAAGCAAAAACTTGTATCAAATGTTTGCAAATGTATTAAAAATTAACTGCAGTATCACATTTACATAAGTGTTCAGACCATTTACTCAGTACCTTGTTGAAGCACCTCCGCCAGCAATTACAGCCTCGAGTCTTCTTGGGTATGACGCTACAACCTTGGCACACCTTATATAGACAGGTGTGTCGGTTTGTGTGTGTGCCTTTCTAAATCATGTCCAATCCAATTGAATTTACCACAGGTAGACTCCAATCAAGTTGTAGAAACATCTCAAGGATGATCAATGGAAACAGGATGCACCTGAGGTCAATTTTGAGTCTCATAGCAAAGGGTCTGAATGTGAATAAGTTATTTATTTTTCTAAATTTGAAAAAATACTAAAACCTTTTTTCACTTTGTCATCGTGGGGTACTGTGTGTAAATTGCTGAGGTGTATTTATTTCATCCATTTTAGAATAAGGCTGTAACGTAACAAAGTGAAAAAAGTCAAGAGGTCTGAATACTTTCCGTAGGCACTGTATATCTTGATTACATAAGTATTCAACCCCCTGAGTCAATACATGTTAGAATCACCTTTGGCAGTGATTACAGCTGTGAGTCTTTCTGGCTAAGTCTCTAAGAGCTTTGCACACCTGGATTTTACAATATTTGCACATTATTCTTTTGAAAATTATTCAAGCTCTGTCAAGTCTTGCCATAGATTTGCAAGCAAATTTAAGTCCAAACTGTAGCTAGGCCACTCGGGAACGTTCAATGTGGTCTTGGTAAGCAACTCCAGTGTATATTTGGCCTTGTGTTTTAGGTTTGTCCTGCTGAAAGGTGAATTTGTCTCCTAGTGTCTGTTGGAAAGCAGACTGAACCATGTTTTCCTCAATGATTTTGCCTGTGCTTAACTGTATTTTTATCCTACAATACTCCATAGTCCTTGCCAATGACGAGCATACCCATAACATGATGCAGCCGGCACCCTGCTTGAAAATATTAAGTGGTACTCAGTGACACTGTGTTGGATTTGCCCCAAAGGTAACTCTTTGTATTCCAGACATGAAGCTAACTTTTTTTTGTTGCAGTTTTGCTTTAGTGCCTTATTGGAAACAGGATGCATGTTTTGGAATATTTTTATTCTGTACAGGCTTCCTTCTTTTCACTTATTTAGGTTATTGTTGTGAAGTAACTACAATGTTGTTGAGACATCCTCAGTTTTCTCCTGTCACAGCCATTAAACTCAGTTTCAAACATTGGCCTCATTGTGAAATATCTGTGCAGTTTCCTTCCTCTCTGGCAATTGAGTTAGAAAAGACGCCTGTGTCTTTGTAGTGACTGGGTGTATTGATACACCGTCCAAAGTGTAAGTAATAATTTCACCCTACTCCAAGGGATATTCAATGTCTGCTTTTTATTTTTACCCATCTACCAATATGTGCCACCCTTGTGAGGCATTGGAAAACTTCCTTGGTCTTTGTAGTTGAATCTGTGTTTGAAATGCACTGCTCTACTGAGGGACCTTACAGATAATTGTATACGTATGCTACAGAGATTAGGTTGTCATTCAAAAATCCTGTTAATTAACCTCTACGGGATCGGTGTCCTCCCCACGGTTGAGCTAACATGCGCTAATGTGATTAGCATGATGCTGTAAGTAACAAGAAAATGTCCATGTCTTATATGGGCGGAAAGCTTCAATTCTTGCTAATCTAACTGCACTGTACAATTTTACAGTAGCTATTACAGTGGGGAAAAAATGCTATTGTTTGAGGAGAGTACACAACAACAACTGGTTTGATACATTCACCTCTGAAGGTAAATAATGTACTTACATTGAGTAATCTTGCTCTGATTTGTCATCCTGAGGGTCCCAGAGATCAAATGTAGCATAGTTTTGTTTGATAAAATCTGTTCTACAGTTTGAACCCCTGCTGTGTCTGCCCCCCACCCCCACACATATGTGATTATTACCATATCATTTGTGTATGTTCTCTATAGTTATGTACTTGAAAATATATCAATTGACCAGACTTTGAACAGTAATGCAATGGTTCATTGGATCAGTAAAACTTTGCACATATACACTGCAATCTAAATTACATCTAGACTCCTAAGTGATATAATGGCATTTCTCTTGCATTTCAAAGCTGATGGAACAGGTTATATTTTACCAGATCTAATGTGTTCTCCTACATTAATTTCACATTTCCACTAACGTCAGTGTTGAAAAAAAGGGTCCGATCCTCTACACTTTTATTGCATGCAAACGTATTATTTGACTTGTTTAGCAAATTTGTACTCCTGAACATATCTAGGCTTGCCATAACAAAGGTGTTAAATACATTTCAGATTTTAATGTAATTAATTTGTAACAATTTCTAAAAACAATTCCATTATGGGTGGGGTGTGTGTGTGTGTAGGCCAGTGACCCAACATCTCAATATAATACCTTTTTAAATTTAGGCTGTAACTCAACAAAATGTGGAATAAATCCAGTAGTGTGAATACTTTCTGAAGACACTATGTTTTTCATGTTCCATTTTTTTTAATTTTCTTACACACACTCTCACGTCTAAGGGTGTGTGATTTTGCCAAGTCAGAGTAATGCATGTATACAGAGGTTCAGGAGGAGGGAAATGTAGCAAATCAAACAGTTGATGCCTTTTGGATGGTCATCGTGTGTGTGTGTGTGCACAAAGCAGCGATACTGCACTAAATAAACAGACTGTGTGTTCGACACTGCGTCTCCCCGTGCCTGGGTTATGCCAGGGCCAAGCTCAGAGCTGACACTGGTGTTGATTCTAACAACAGCCATCTTGTTTTCACCATGACTGATAATGAAGGGTACAGAGTAGGGCGAGTGAATGGGACAAAGACGACTGCATTGATTCCGGGGCCGCATCCCAAATGACACCCTATTCCCTTTTTAGTGCGCTTCTTTTGACCAGGGCCCTTAATATGTGCACTACATAGGGAAATAGGGTGCCATTTGGGACTCTTTCCGGGGCCGTATTGGCTTCTGTGGCACTTGGAAGACTTGTCTTGCAATCAGCCTATTATGATAGAAATAGACTGGACTTGATTGTGCGCTCAGTACATTGGGTAACCTCATTTCAAAGAATCCTTAGATTGCTTCGCAGATCATGTCTAGGTATTACAGAACCATTTTGTCCCCACTTATTGTGCTGTAAGTCCTGATTGCGCGGTGTAATATGGTTAGGTAATGCATCAACATCATCACTGATATTGACAGACACGCAGCAAGCAGCACAATAGCTGACGTAAGTAAACAGGATTATAATGTTCTGTTTTCTTCCACTATAAACAGACATCCCTTCCACTTAACATCAATCTAAAGAGCCACCAAGCTACATTTGTACAACTTGACTGAGTAGCTGGCTGTCAAGTAGCTTCGTTTAAAGCCACAGTTCTTTACCCAATCACCAGAAAGCACTTCACCCATCTACCCCTACCCCTTTCAACAGCCCTGCACCCCCCCCCCCCAGCAACTTGCCCAAGCCTCCCCAAATAAAGGTGAAATAAAAAAATACATGTAAAAGAAATCGCTGTTTAGAAGTCCTATTTATAAGCCTACTGCTCTCGGTCCGTGTCCATCCAGCTTTGTCCTAGACTCTGAGTGTCAACTAGCTAGTTGTCTGGGAGCAGATCTAGTCTGTCCATCCCATAGAATTACTAGAATAGACATTCCTATACAAGCCAATGACTTAAACTGTTTCAATAGGTCTATTTCTACGATCCATCCCAGCCCTATGGAGTTTGAGTCTGGCAGGGTAGTGGGTGCCGGACACAGTGAAAGCAGCCATTCCAACCTGTCTGCTGGCTAGTGAGCCTCACCCACCCACCCAGCCAGCCCTGCAGGAGTGGAACAAACCTGGAGAAATTGGGTCAACCACAAATAATGAGAAGGAGCGCCGGAACAGAACCTCCAGGCAGAGGAGAGGGGGGAGAGAAGAAGGGGATGTCCATTTGAATTTGGAAAGGGGGTGAAAAAATGTAGGCCATGCATATTAACTGCCAGAGAGTGGGTGGGTGGGTTTTTATTGACTAGGCCTGAACACATCTGTCTTCTTGATAGAGTGCACCGGCGAGATTAATTTTGCCTGTCAACTTCTTTTGTCTGCTGCAATAGTTGGGTCTATAATGTTTTTTCTTCTGTTACTCAGTAGGTATCTGTTTTTTTTCTGAGCTGAAAAGGCTTGGCTACACTGTCGACTCACCTAGCTGACACTAGTATCATCTCTTTGCTGGCTGATTTGACCTGGGGCATGCTCTATAAGTGTTGGATTGTGTAGCCTATGGGTACGTCTTTACTTCAGCACTAAGTTTCAGGAAAATACATTTGGAGCTGAGACGTTGAAGGCAGGAGAGCGTCGTTATTGCCCTTGTTCGGTGGCCAGGCTCTGCTTGGTTGTCTGGATGCTGGCCAGCACAGAAATTTACGGACGCCGGGTCCTGCTCTCGCTCGGCTCTCCAATCTCTTCTAAACCTGAGCAGCTGTTAAAAGATTACACATCTCCCCAACAGACCTGGAACTCGGTGCTCTTCTGAGCTTTTTCCTCATTGTTTTTAACACCCTGTCCTAGATCTGTGATTCATCATTCACCCCCCCCCTCTCTTTTTCCCAAAATGCAACACTTCTTTGAATGAGTACACCTGACTGTGCTGCCATGTTGTCGGTCCTCCTCCTTGCCCCTTCTGACGTTCAAGCAGTGCATTACTCATACATCTACTGGTGTGATGAATGTGCTTTTTTTTGTGTCATTGGCCCTTCGCGGAAGCACTCTGGAGTGAACCAAACGCTGTTGCGAAAGGAACAGATGAGGCTAACAGTGAAGCTGAAGGTCTGGCTTGCCAGGGCTGGTTTACCTTCTAGCTGGTACAGTGCCTATAGAAAGTCTACGCCCCCTTTAACTTTTTTTCACATTTTGTTGCATTACAAATAGGGATTAAAATGATTTTTTTTTGTTAACGATCTACCCAAATACTCTGTCAAAGTGGAAGAATTAATTAAGATTAATAGAAAAAAAAAACACAAATACCTTGATTAGATAAGTATTCCCCCCTGAGTCAATACATGTTAGAAACACCTTTTGGCAGTGATTACAGATGTGAGTCTTCTTGGGTAAGTCTCATAAGAGCTTTGCAGACCTATATTATGCAATATTTGCCTGTTATTATGTTAAAAATTCTTCAAGCTATGTCAAGGTGTTGGAGATCAAGTCATGCCATAGATTTTCAAGAAGATTCAAGTCAAAACTGTAACTTGGCCACTCAGGAACATTCACTGTCTTCTTGGTAAGTCACTCCAGTGTAGATTTGGATTTGTGTTGTAGGTTATTATCCTGCTGAAAGGTGAATTCCTCTCCCAGTGTCTGGTATAAAGCAGACTGAAGCAGGTTTTTCTCTAGGATTTTGCCTGTGCTTAGCTCCATCCCATTTATTTTCATGCCAATGTCAGGCATACACATACAATGCTGCAGCATGTTGGAAAATAAGGGGGCTGAGTGTTGTTTTGGATTTGCCCCAAACATAAGGCTTTGCATTTAGGCTTTGCAATATTACTTTAGTGACTTGTGCCATGCATGTTTTGGAATATTTGTATTCTGTATGTGTGTATTTTCTGTATAGGCTTCCTTCTTTTCACTCTGTCATTTAGGTTAATGTGTAGTCACTACAATGTTGTTGATCCATCCTCAGTTTTCTCCCATCACAGCCATTGAACTCTATAGCTGTTTAAAATCACCAATGGCCTCATGGTGACACCTAAGCAGTTTCCTTCCAGTCCTGCAGCTCAGTTCAGAAGGACGACTGTATGTTTTATGTGTCTGGGTCTTTTAGTACATCAGCCACAGCATAATTATTAACTTTCAAAAATCATGTCAACCTCTGTGTTGTGTTTCTCGTAATGTCTATTTCAACGCAATAGAAATAGTATGTAGCACAGTGAACAACACTTCTATTGTCCAATGTCATGGTGTCAGCTAATTCCAGCCAGACAGGTATCCAGGATCCAAAGTCCAAACTTTCTCTAGTGAGGGATTGGTCAGGTACAATAGAGCAAGAGGCCGCTGTAGGCCTACTACTCGGTGTATGCAGAGAGGTTTATCGCATAGCTGTGTTGTGTAGCTGCAGCAGCCCTAGCCCACCCAGTCTCTGTATTCAGAGCACCTCGCCACATTCCCATGCCAAGTGCGTTTTTCATTTTTTTTTTATTAGTGACACGCCACAAAGAGAGGCCTCAGTCAAGAGGGGTAACAATATGAAATGTGACACCCTCTCTAATCAGTGTAATGTTTTTCTCATTTCCTCTGAGGTTAACCATTTATCAGAAACACTGTCTGTCTATAATGTCACAGTTTCCTGGAACTTTAGCCGTGTTCCCATCTGCATGATGATCTCTATGTATATGAGTGAATTATAATTCAGTTTAATGCTTGCTATTGCCCTTGCTCCATCTGTCATTTTTTATCAAGCCCTCTTGTTTAAGCACAGGATGGTCAACGGTGTTGTTGTGAGGAACATCGACCCCCCCCCCACCCACCCACTAAATTACTTGAAATGACTCGGACTCTAAAAACCCGAACTCTGGTTGGGCACCTGAATTTCTTCAACGTAATTTTGCCCTACTGTAGAGGGATATGGGTGCTCATTCCTCTCCGTCTCCTTCCCTCCATGCTATGTGAGGGTGTGAAGTACAAGCCTGCATGCATGGTTGCCTGCTGGTTGGAGGTGTGAAGAGGCCGCCATGAAACGTGTTCCCCAGAGGCTGTTGATGAGGCTGGATGAGAAACGATGAATTAGGAAGTATTAATTCTCTCCCCCATTATATCTGTTCATGGGCCTGCAGGATTTGAAGGTTGTAATTGGCGTAACGAGTTTGATTTGACATTTGCGGATGGTTACAAATTATTTTTAAATGCCACATGCACTGAATACAACAGGTGTAGATCTTACCGTGAAATGCTTATTTGCACCATTTGATGAACTGTTCAGCAGTCTTGTGGTTTGGGGGTAGACGCTGTTAAGAAGCCTTTTGGTCCCAGACTTTGTGCTCTGTTACCTCTTGGATAGGGAATTCAGTGTGGATTATGCAGCGACAATAATTTCTGGAGTTGCTGTGTGCGCTCACATAGACTATTAGCATCATTGAATACTGATTAAAGAAATATAAACAGAATCGAGCCATGATGGGTCCATGATCGTTAGAGATGGACAGGGGGAGTTTTTTATATATAAAAAAAAATTACATGTAGACTATTCTAGTTGTCAACCAAAACAAGATAAGCCAAGTCCAAAATAGATTCAAATGTAAGCATTTGTCTCAAGGAAAGGGTGCGTGGCCCAAATAGTTTCCTCCTGTTTGTCCCTCAGAGAGGCAGCGTAAACGTCAGGACAGAAGAGTGTGATACAGCTCTTTGCGCAACATTGCAGCAGCCAGGGACGTTGGAGTTAGGTAACTCCCTCCCCCTCTTATGAGCAATTTTTATATATTTATATACACACACACAGTTGAAGTCAGGAAGTTTACATAAACTTAAATTGGAGTCATTAAAACTTGTTTTTCAACCACCCCACACATTTCTTGTTAGCAAACTATAGTTCTTGCAAGTTGGTTAGGACATCTATTTTGCATGTCACAAGTAATTTTTCCAACAATTCTGTCCAACAGACCGATTATTTCACTTATAATTCATTGTATCGCAATTCCAGTGGGTCAGAAGTTTACATACACTAAGTTGACTGTGCCAGCTTGGAAAATTCCAGAAAATGACATCATAGCTTTTGAAGCTTCTGATAGGCTAATTGACATAATTTGAGTCAATTGGATGTGTACTTGTGGATGTATTTCAAGGCCTACCTTCAGACTGCTTGACATCATGGTAAAATCAAAAGAAATCAGCCAAGATCTCAGAAAATTGTAGACCTCCACAAGTCTGGTTCATCCTTAGGAGCAATTTCCAAATGCCTGAAGGTACCACGTTCGTCTGTACAAACAATAGTACGCAAGTATAAATACCATGGGACCACGCAGCCGTCATACCGCTCAGGAAGAAGATGCGTTCGGTCTCCTAGAGATGAATGTACTTTGTTGCAAAAAGTGCAAATCAATCCCGGAACAACAGCAAAAGGACCTTGTGAAGATGCTGGAGGAAACCGGTACAAAAGTATCTATATCCACAGTAAAACGAGTCCTATATCGACATAACCTGAAAGGCCGCTCAGCAAGGAAGAAGCCATTTCTCCAAAACTGCCATAAAAAAATCCAGACTACGGTTTGCAACTGCACATGGGGACAAAGATCCTACTTTTCTGAGAAATGTCCTCTGGTCTGATGAAACAAAAATAGAACTGTTTGCCATAATGACCATCGTTATGTTTGGAGGAAAAGGGGGAGGCTTGCAACCCGAAGAACACCATCCCAACAGTGAAGCATGGGGGTGGCTGCATCATGTTGTGGGGGTGCTTTGCTGCAGGAGGGACTGGTGGACTTCACAAAATAGATGGCATCATGAGGCAGGAAAATTATGTGGATATTTTGAAGCAACTTCTCAAGACATCAGTCAGGAAGTTAAAGCTTGGTCGCAAATGGGTCTTCCAAATGGACAATGACCCCAAGCATACTTCCAAAGTTATGGCAAAATGGCTTAAGGACAACAAAGTCAAGGTATTGGAGTGGCCATCACAAAGCCCTGACCTCAATCCTATAGACAATTTGTGGGCAGAACTGAAAAAGCATGTGCGAGCAAGGAGGACTACAAACACGACCAGCTCTGTCAGTAGGAATGGGCCAAAATTCACCCAACTTATTGTGGGAGCTTGTGGAAGGCTACCCTAACCGTTTGACCCAAGTTAAACAATGTAAAGGCAATGCTACCAAATACTAATTGAATGTATGTAAACTTCTGACCCACTGGGAATGTGATGAAAGAAATAAAAGCTGAAATATATCATTCTCTACTATTATTCTGACATTTCACATTCTTAAAATAAAGTGGTGATCCTAACTGACCTAAGACAGGGAATTTTTACTATGATTAAATTTCAGGAATTATAAAATAAAATTAAAAAAATACTGCGTTGCAAATGTATTTGGCTAAGGTGTATGTAAACTTCCGACTTCGTATGTGTATATGTGTATATATGTGTGTGTGTGTGTGTATATATTAGTGATGCCTCCAGCACTGAGATTCAGTGCTTTAGACCGCTGCGCCACTCAGGAGCCCTTTATTTCCTCATGCACAAACAGGCCAGTTCTGAGTAACCTACCTCCTAGTTGGCTGATGAGGAAATAAATTGGTCAATCTCTTCATTTTGAATGTTTTCTGTGTGTTAAAGTAGGCATAGGCTATAATGTGTTTGTTACTACCCAGCGGAGCAGTGTCTGTGTTAGTTAGGCCTGTTAGGGCTGGGTCTGTGGGCTTGGCTGGCTGAGGGCCCGGGGGCTGACCCAGCACTCCTGGGTGTGGTGACTGACCGCATGATTATATCCATGTGGGGGGATGTTTACTCTGCTTCATCAACCCGATCACAGGCCAGGCTCCTGATTGTGGCTCATCACTGTCCTATCCTCTGTCGGCTGTCTGGCTGGGAGAAGGGTGGTTACTGTAAGAGTAGTTGAGCGAGCTGAGGTATTCCATGCCTCTGTGATTGTACTCTACAATCATGGATTTGGCTAAACAAACCCAAATTGAATTGTACTAGCCTATTACTGTTCAGGCATGAGCAGAGTGGTGATTCTATTAGTTACACTGATGGATTTGGTCTAATATGTAGTCTAGCAAGCCTTAGCTAGGAAGAAGACTTTGAGAACACAAGTCTACATGTTTGAGGCCTTTGCATCCTAGCCACCCCTGATTTGAATGTAAGACAGCTGAACTTATGACCCTCTCCCCCTCTCTAGACTACCTGGCCAAACACGGGAGACTGAGCGAGCTGGAAGCGCGGCGCAAGTTCTGGCAGATCCTGTCAGCGGTGGAGTACTGCCACAACCGCAACATAGTCCACCGAGACCTGAAGGCTGAGAACCTGCTGCTGGACGGACACATGAACATCAAGATAGCAGGTAGGCGGTCGGTGCATTAAAGCCAGAAGTTTTGTCTGTTTTTTCCTGATCCAATTACCTGTGGCGTTTTTGACAAAGTTACCTGAATTTTGCAACCCTACTCTTAGTGTTTCAGGGTAACCTAAGAATAATCTTGGAATTGCCAGCGGTATGGACTGTGTGAGAGTTTCACAAAGTCATGAAGAACCTATAAATCGACATAGGCCTAGAAAGTGTAAACCAAGTCTTTTATATTGCAGTGAGAACAACTTCACAACTTGTTTTGATCAGAACATTGCTGTTGGATTACATGGCCAGGAGCAATGACCTCAGCGACGGTTCAGTTCTGAAATGTCTAACGACCAGAGCAGGCCATTTGCACTGTGTTGAGAGGTAACCAAAGTCCCCCAGCTAGATGAGGGAAGCGGGAGCTGAAGCTAGGCCGTACTGCACAGAGCCCTGGGCTGCTGTTGCATTATCAGGAAGATGGCATTTTGAGCGGGCCAGTGAAAAATGTCATCGAGCATCTGGGAGAGTGCCGGGTGAGAAGGAATGTTCTGAGTTTCAGACACGGTGATACGATGTGCGCATGCCCACAGAGTCCCCCTGTTCCTGCTCCAGGGGTGTTCGATCTAGGCTAGTCCGGACAGTGACTGATGGAGAGAGAGACGTGGCCCGGGGCTTCCTAAGAAGCCTGTTTTCCCTTCCTTGGCCGTGTTCATTAGGGCAGGAATGGAAATAGTTTCCAAACATTTTTCAGCTGAAAATGAAAATGAGTCCCTGTAGTCCCTCGGTTTTAGTCAGTTTTGTTCTGTTTGATGTCTAATGAACACAAACCAGTTTGTCTCTCTGGATGTAAGAGAAGATGATCAGTTGTTGTGAGTGGTGGCGGGTGGTTGCTGTTATTACCAAAGGCAATATCGCCACCACAATAACTCCGATCCAATTGTTGGGGAAGGTACTTATTTTGAGAAACTGACCAATGAAACGACATTAACCTAGGATTACAAATACATCAGGCAGGCACACAAGAACATTGGTACATCCTGTGCTTTGCTTGGCTTAGATGAGGAAGTTTGTTGTTTTGTTCGAGTCTCTCTGGATTTAAAAGAGACTCACTGCACAGAGAAACAGATAAATATTCCCCCAGTGATATTTAACCCCTGTTTTACCTCACCGAAGGACATTGTGTGGTTCATGTTTTATCCTCAAATAAGAGGATTTACTGCCACATTAGTCCCCCTTTCTAAAGGTCTCCTTTTGTATACCCAGAACTGCCCTGGTGGTCAATCGCTCAGAAGCTCTGTGGTGCTGTGGTGGTTGATGGTCAGTCAAGGAAAGGTCACCCAAGTGCCAGGCAGCGGGGGGTGTTGCCTTTGTTTCCACTTCAAAGAGTGTGTGTGTGTGTGTGTGTGTGTGTGTGTAAGCGAGCTCAGCACATTCTAAGAAGCAGCCAGATCATGCACTTATCAGGAAGCCTCTTAAATGGATTGGTTCTGCTGCTGCAGAAAACATTTGATCACAGGGGTACACTGCTCGCCCCCCCCACCCATAGTATGTCTTGTTTTAAGGCCAAGCTGAAAGGCCACCCTCTACACAGAATAACATGTTCATGGTGCAGGTGTTATATCATCATTCAGCCACCCCCTCATTCATCCTCCCCAGTGGTGGAAGTCATTTGATATGGCCAAAATGTATGCTTTTGTACATCAGACAGGATAATACTCAACCACACACACATTTCCCCAGCTGTATCAATCTCCATAGTAAGCTGAGCTCTCTATGCACTTGTATCAACTTGCGCAAGGACACATCGCATTATCCCTCATTATAAACACACAAACACTGTTGGCTACTAGCTAGCGTTGACCCCCCCCATATTTGGAACAGGAAGTAGTCTAGATAGTGTCTACATCCCATATTACACTTTATTCTGAATTTAGTGCACTACTTTTGACCAGAGCCCTGCTCACACAGAGTGATCGGGGCTGGGCGCGGCGTTGAACAGCCCACCGTCCACACATAGCGAGCCCCTGGCCTGTTGGGAACATTGTCGTCAGCCAGCCGCGCTGCTCAGTATGCAGCCCGCAAAGTGGGTCAGCTCCTCTGATAAACCCTCACTCCTTCCTTAGACTGCCTTGCCGTGACTCTCACCGTCATATCATTATCTCGCCTAGTCTATTTTTACATTTTTTATTTAACTAAGCAAGTCAGTTAAGAACAAATTTTTACTTACAATGACGGTCTCGGGCAGAACGACAGACTTTTCGGTTACTGGTCCAACGCTCTAACCACTAGGCTACCTGCCGCCCCAAAATCTACAACTTACTTATAGGCTTGAGGTGTAGGATTGACCACTTCTTTTGTCTCTAGTTCAAATGTAGGCTAAAGCCAAGGCTAAATCTAGACGTACGTATACCATGCCTTTGCCTCTCATTGTCACATTTTGACCTTGATGCAATTGCATTGCTAGAGCCAATTTGTCATGTGAGGTATAAAAACAAAGGGGGGAGAAGCATATTTCAGATTACTATCATTCAGTAAACCCAGATTCACAGTACTAGACTATAATCCAGACGTGCATGGGATGGATTTGTGTACATTTTAGATGACGGTTATAAGAAACCTTGTGTTTTTAGATAGGCTGGTCAATGGCAATGCTGCCCTGCTGCTGTTAAGTGTGTGCTGTGCAGTCTGGTAAACATCACACAGTGTTTCCTTTAGCTGGCAATTGCCCGCTTTTGCCTTTATGAAAAGGCTATTTAAATAAATCTGTTCCCGGCCAAAATGACTGGGAGAAAAATGCTTTTTATTAATTTATGAAAATACCAGTTGATATAAATACATTTGACCGTCATGCTTTTCGGTCTATAGGGTAATTTGCATAATTTAGAGGAATTAAATTGCCCTGTTTATTTCCGTTAGTCATAATGTAGGCCTATCTTATTTATCCAGCACAACTATCAGACGCGCACAGCATACAGAGCCAATTTTGAGTGGGATTTCTGCTGCAGCTCCCAGTTGATTGCTTCTGGAGTAAAACACGTGCTTTTATAAGCCAATTCATTGCGCAGCCATTCTAAAGGCATGTTGTTAACAGTTTTGGTGCACAATTAAAATTCTACGTTTTATTTCTCAACTGTTCATTGAAGCACACCTCCCATTAAAGTGCAGGCAACAGGCAATCATATCAGCGTGTCACCTACCACTTTACAATGTGAGCTGGAGGCAGTATGCACTTTGAAATGATATGTAATTGTTTGAAAGCTGAAAGTTTTATTTCATGTTATGAGGCATGTCTTACCTTGCTTCAAAGTCGCCTATAGGCAAAATACGACCATGGACTTGAAGGTAATTATTTTATAAAGACTTCATAGACTGTGCATGAGTTTCAAGGTTGGGGAAGATTACAATTTATTCTACTGTTCTGTGTGCCAGTTCTTATTTTATATGTGCATTTTCATGCAACTGTTCCATTTCAATGATAAAGTATTTTTTTAAATAGCTTTCTGTGAGGAATTATAGTTTTAATATATTGTCATTTGCAATGGATGTTAAAAAAAACTTTCCTACATTACCGAGCAGCAGGCCAGGTAGTCGTACCTGCGTGCTCAGGCTCCCTAAAACATTATCAGGACAGAGAAACGGGGGGTGTTCATCTTAAGATGAATGCACTAAGCTGCTCTGGATAACACTGTCTGCTAAGTGACTAAAATCTCAAATGAGTACAGGAGGAGACTAAGCACGCACCCCTGAGTGGCCCGTGTTGACGGTCAACATGGCGGATGTGTTGTTGTCTACCCTCACCACTTGGGGGCGGCCTGTCAAGAATTCCAGGATCCAGTTGCAGTGGGAGGTGTTCAATTCCAGTATCCTGAGCTTAGTGATGAGCTTGTAGGACACTATCATGTTGAATGCTGAGCTATAGGGAGCCCTCCCTTTGGCAAATCTGACCACGACTCAATCTTGCTCCTACCGTCCTCAAACAGGATGTACCCGTGACTAGAACCATTCAATGCTGGTCTGACCACGCTTCAAAATGGTTTTGATCACATGGACTGGGAAATCTTCCAGGCAGCCTCAAAGAATAACATTGATCTATACATACGCTGGCTCTGTGAGTGAGTTTATAAGGAAGTGCATTGGAGATGTTGTGACCATTAAAACCGACCCTAACCAAAAACCTTTGGATGGCGGCATTCGCACGAAACTGAAAGTGTGAACCACTGTATTTAACCATGGAAAGAGGACTGGGAATATGGCCAAATATAAACAGTGTAGTTATTCCATCCGTAAGGCAATCAACCAAGCAAAATGTCGGTATAGGGACAAAGTGGAGTCGCAATTAAACGGCTCAGACACGAGAAGTATGTGGTAGGGTCTACAGGAAATCACGGACTACAAAAAGAAAACCAGCCACGTCACAGAAACCGTGGTACTGCTTCCAGACAAACTAACCTTCTTTGCCCGCTTTGAGGAATTACAGTGCCACCGACGCGGCCCGCAAACAGTCAAGGAGAGGTCCTTCTCCATGGCTGATGTAAGTAAGACATTTAAGCGTGTTAACCATCACAAGGCTGCTGGCACAGACAGCATCCCTAGCTGCGTCCTCAGCATGCTCAGACAAGCTGGCTGGTATGTTTACGGACATATTCAATCGCTCCCTATCCTAGTCTGCTGTCCCCACATGCTTCAAGATGGCCACCATTGTTCCTGTACCCAAGAAGGCAAAGATAACTGAACTAAATGACTACCGCCCTGTAGCACTCACTTCTGTCATCATGAAGTGCTTTGAGAGACTAGTCAAGGATCATATCACCTCCACCTTACCTGCCACCCTAACCCCACTTCAGTTTGCATACCACACCAACAGGTCCACATACGATGCAATCACCATCACACTGCCCTATCCCAAGAGGAATACCTATTTAAGAATGCTGTTCATTGACTACAGCTCAGCATTCAACACCATAGTGCCCTCCAAGCTCATTATCAAGCTGGAGGCCCTGCGTCTCAACCCTGCCCTGTGCAATTGAGTCCTGGACTTTCTGACGAGCCGCCCCCTGGTGGTGAAGGTAAGAAACAACATCTCCACTTCGCTGACCCTCAACACTGGGGCCCCACAAGGGTGCGTTGTGAGGGCACTCGAAGTGTGGTATCAGGAAAACGACCTCTCACTCAACAAAACAAAGGAGATTATCGTAGACTTCAGGAAACAGCAGAGGGAGCACCCCCAATCCACATCGAAGGGACAGCAGTGGAGAAGGTAGAACGTTTTAAGTTCCTCTGTGTACACATCACAGACAAACTGAAATGGTCCACCCACACAGACAGTGTGGCGAAGAAGGCGCAACAGCGCCTCTTCAATCTCAGGAGGCTGAAGAAATTTGGCTTGTCACCTAAATCCCTGACAAACTTTTACAGATGTACAATCGAGAGCATCCTGTCGGGCTGTATCACCGCCTGGTATGGCAACTGCACTGCCCTCAACCGCAAGGCTCTCCAGAGGGTGGTGCAGTCTGCACAACGCATCACCGGGAGCAAACTACCTGCCAGGACACCTACAGCACCCAATGTCACAGGAAGGCCAAAAAGAGAATCAATAACAACAACCACCCGAGCCACTGTCACCCCGCTACCATCCAGAAGGCGAGGTCAGTACAGGTGCATCAAAGCTGGGACCGAGAGACTGAAAAACAGCTATCTCAAAGCCATCAGACTGATTAACAGCTATCACTAACTCAGAGAGGCTGCTGCCTACATAAACTCACTAGTCACTTTAAACATTGCCACGTTAATAATGTTTACATATCTTACATTACTCATCTCGTATGTATATACTGTATTTTATACCATCTATTGCATCTTGCCTATGCCACTCACCCATATATTTGTGTGCATATTCTTATTCTATCCCTTTAGATTTGTTTGTATTAGGTAGTTGTTGGGGATTATTAGATTACTTGTTAGACAGTACTGAACTGTCGGAACTATTTTGAAATGCACAAGCATTTCCTGGTAATTTCCTGGTTTCCAGTGTCCTGGTAATTCTTCTGACCCTGCAGCCTTGTGAATGTTAACCTGTTTAATGGTTTAGCTCACATCGGCTACGGAGAACAATGTCACACACTCGTCCGGGAACAGCTGGTGCTCTCATGCATGGTTCAGTGTTGCTTGCCTCAAAGTGAACATAGAAGGAATTTAGTTTGTCTGGTATGCTCACATCACTGGACAGCTCGCTGCTGAGTTTCTCTTTGTAATCCGTAATAGTTGCAATTCCTGCCACATCCAACAAGCGTCAAAGCCGGCATAGCAGGATTTGATCTTAGTCCTGTTTTGACATTTTTACTCTTTGATGGCTCGTCGGAAGTCTTAGCGGGATTGATGTGGTAAACTACTCAATGTTATCGTTTGAATCACGGGAACATATTCCTGTCTGTACTAGCGAAACAGTCCTGTAGCTTAGCATCCACTTCATCGGAACCCTTCCATATTGATTGTGTCAATGGGACTTCCTGTTCGTGTTAGTCAAATGTTAGTCTGAAGTACTGCCTATGGGCTTCCCAATGGGCCCTGGTCAAAAGTAGTGCCCTAGAAATGGAATAGATTGGCGTTTAGGATGCAGACAGGGACACTGCTACGGGTTGATCTTGGACATTGGATCTCACGGGGTCGACAATCACTCAGGGAGGGGTGAGCGCATCATTTGGCCGGAGCAATGAAGAGACTAAATCAATTTGAAAAGCTGTTGAACACTGCTTTGTGCCACGAGGTACAACACTACCTGCCCCCATTACGTAAGCCAGAATATTAATATTTGTATTTGTTGCAACGCATCTTCTTCCCTTGGCTTTATATAGCTATATAGCTAGTTATTCATCTGATAAATGTTAGTTGTTTACAACAGGGTCCTTTAACACCGTCGGGCTCCACAGATAACGGTCTCTCCATTCTCATACTCGAGGGCAACGACACTGAAATGTATTCAAATAGAATCTTAAACATAAGGAACAGACACGCGAGGGAGTGAGACAGATAGAGAATGAAAGGGGGGTGGGGGCAATTTGCAAAAGTAAAAGCGAGCAGCTTCATACTGGTAAAAGATTTGGCAACACGTTGTTGGAAGTTGAATTTTAATGGAAGGCAGACTTTTTTTTCGAGTTATGATTAAGATCAAGTTGTAAGTTTGTCTCTCGTTCTCTCTTCCTTCCTTGGAACAATCAGAACAGTCATTCTATGAGCTAAAGTCAGTCTCCTGGGAGATGACCTCATGAAGGCTCAGTGCATTACATATTGCGCATTACATATCGCATTGGCAAAAAAAAGCAACGTCAGGTTGTTCTACAGTGCGTCCTAAAGAACACCCTATTCTCTAAATAGTGTGCACTACTTTTGACCAGAGTAGTGCACACTATATTTTGACCGCATGCACACACACATTTGTTTGTTCTAATCTGGAGCTAGCTTTAAAGCTACCCCTGTGCTATAGGTAGTCAGTGACTCAGCCACCTTCTGATCCTCTGACCCGTCTGCTTTTTCTCCCTCTACCTCGCTCTCTTTCTCCCCGAGTAGTCACTGTTCTGTCTGCATCTCCCTCTGTTCCGAGCCGTTCCCTTCCATCCTTCCCTCACCTCTTACCACCCGTTGCTCAATTACTCAGCCAGCCAAATGTGCCCAGGCAGAACCCTCCATACTATCTATGGTCAGAAGAACTCAAGGTGAAGGTGTGTAATAATGAAGTTAACCATGTCATTCTCCCCTTTGTTAGATTTTGGCTTCGGGAACTTCTTCCAGCCCGGAGAGCCCCTGGCCACGTGGTGCGGCAGCCCACCCTATGCAGCTCCGGAGGTGTTCGAGGGACAACAGTATGAGGGCCCCCAGCTGGACATCTGGGTAAGACAATGCTCTTGTGTGCATCCTAAATGGCCTCCCTATTCCCTCAATAGTGCCCTATTGGCCTTGTTCCCAAGTAGTGCACTATATAAGGAATGGGCTGTCCATTTTGGGGACACAACTGCTCTGCGATGAGTCACAAATACTGCTACTAGTACCTCGGTATTACACACCGAGTGTCACAGAACTGACTGTACATTGTCTTTGAAACTGGACCTACTCTAATCATGGGCATTAGAAGCAATAGTGAGGCCAACCAATGTGCTTCCGATCAGATTAAACAAAGAGAAAACTGGGGCAAAGTTCTGCGTCCCAAATGGTACCCTACTCCCCCACATATTGCACTACCTTTGACCAGAGCCCTATCAAAAGCAGTGCACTGTATAGGGATTAAGTTGCCATTTGGGATGCAGCCAAAGTGCTCAACTGAGAGGCGAGATTTTTTTTAAAGATACTGGACATGATTGCGTTGGGGGATCTGATTGTGAATCAACAACCCTAGTCTGCTGATCAATTGTTTGCTTTCCCTCTAAGCCTTGCAGTGATAAGTTTATGATAATTACATCTTGCCATAAACCAAATAGCCCTACCTACCCTCTTTTTCAAAGGTGCCCTGAAAACATCATGTGCGAGCATAAGATTTCCCAACCTCTTTTTATAGCCCTCCCTGTTTTACGGCATATTGAACTCGCCCTCGCATACATCTAGGTGCCTTTGTACATGATTGATCTAGTTATGTGAGTGATTTTTTTTCTCCACTGCAGCCCCTGACCTAGTGTGTCTGTCTGTCTGTCTGTCTGCGTGCATGCCTGCGTGGTTGGCTGTCTCAATGTAGAGTATGGGGGTGGTGCTGTACGTGCTGGTGTGTGGCGCCCTGCCCTTCGATGGCCCCACCCTGCCCGTGCTCCGACAGCGCGTCTTGGAGGGTCGCTTCCGCATCCCCTACTTCATGACAGAAGGTGAGACTCAATAACATAGTGCTTACACCCCAAAAAAGCCTGAAGTAACACCAATGCTCCTATGGAAAAACACCATCCGAAGCCAAACAGCAGTCTGTGTTGTTGTTAGAAAGGTTTTTGTTTGTTGGTGAATACCAGTAGAGGACATTAAATGTGCAATACGGGATATGAAAAACAACAAAATGGTCACTCCACCGCTTGTTTTGGTAAACTGCTGAGGGATGGGGCTGTAGAATTTTAATCTCCTTGAATCAATGGCGACATAGTTCATTTAATAGTCCCCAAAAATGTATATACCAATCCCGGATTACCCCTTTAACTGGCTGCTTGGAGCTCTTCAGAATCCACTCTGTTGTGTCTCACCACTGCACATGGGTCTAGCATGTAAGGAATACATTGACCACTTTTGACATGAGGCTCAACTGCATTGCATAAATACCTGTTCGAAACACCTGTCCAAAATGGAACCCATCTACTACTAGGGCAGGAAATTGCCAGGGACATCACAATACGATATACAGTGCCTTGCGAAAGTATTCGGCCCCCTTGAACTTTGCGACCTTTTGCCACATTTCAGGCTTCAAACATAAAGATATAAAACTGTATTTTTTTGTGAAGAATCAACAACAAGTGGGACACAATCATGAAGTGGAACGACATTTATTGGATATTTCAAACTTTTTTAACAAATCAAAAACTGATAAATTGGGCGTGCAAAATTATTCAGCCCCTTTACTTTCAGTGCAGCAAACTCTCTCCAGAAGTTCAGTGAGGATCTCTGAATGATCCAATGTTGACCTAAATGACTAATGATGATAAATACAATCCACCTGTGTGTAATCAAGTCTCCGTATAAATGCACCTGCACTGTGATAGTCTCAGAGGTCTGTTAAAAGCGCAGAGAGCATCATGAAGAACAAGGAACACACCAGGCAGGTCCGAGATACTGTTGTGAAGAAGTTTAAAGCCGGATTTGGATACAAAAAGATTTCCCAAGCTTTAAACATCCCAAGGAGCACTGTGCAAGCGGTAATATTGAAATGGAAGGAGTATCAGACCACTGCAAATCTACCAAGACCTGGCCGTCCCTCTAAACTTTCAGCTCATACAAGGAGAAGACTGATCAGAGATGCAGCCAAGAGGCCCATGATCACTCTGGATGAACTGCAGAGATCTACAGCTGAGGTGGGAGACTCTGTCCATAGGACAACAATCAGTCGTATATTGCACAAATCTGGCCTTTATGGAAGAGTGGCAAGAAGAAAGCCATTTCTTAAAGATATCCATAAAAAGTGTTGTTTAAAGTTTGCCACAAGCCACCTGGGAGACACACCAAACATGTGGAAGAAGGTGCTCTGGTCAGATGAAACCAAAATTGAACTTTTTGGCAACAATGCAAAACATTATGTTTGGCGTAAAAGCAACACAGCTCATCACCCTGAACACACCATCCCCACTGTCAAACATGGTGGTGGCAGCATCATGGTTTGGGCCTGCTTTTCTTCAGCAGGGACAGGGAAGATGGTTAAAATTGATGGGAAGATGGATGGAGCCAAATACAGGACCATACTGGAAGAAAACCTGATGGAGTCTGCAAAAGACCTGAGACTGGGATGGAGATTTGTCTTCCAACAAGACAATGATCCAAAACATAAAGCAAAATCTACAATGGAATGGTTCAAAAATAAACATATCCAGGTGTTAGAATGGCCAAGTAAAAGTCCTGACCTGAATCCTATCGAGAATCTGTGGAAAGAACTGAAAACTGCTGTTCACAAATGCTCTCCATCCAACCTCACTGAGCTCGAGCTGTTTTGCAAGGAGGAATGGGAAAAAATGTCAGTCTCTCGATGTGCAAAACTGATAGAGACATACCCCAAGCGACTTACAGCTGTAATCGCAGCAAAAGGTGGCGCTACAAAGTATTAACTTAAGGGGGCTGAATAATTTTGCACGCCCAATTTTTCACTTTTTAATTTGTTACATTTTTTTGAAATATCCAATAAATGTCGTTCCACTTCATGATTGTGTCTCACTTGTTGTTGATTCTTCACAAAAAAATACAGTTTTATATCTTTATGTTTAAAGCCTGAAATGTGGCAAAAGGTCGCAAAGTTCAAGGGGGCCGAATACTTTCGCAAGGCACTGTATATATATATTTTTTGTATTAGATTTATTTTTTAGGCGGTAGATCAGCTTTACTATTGCAGATAGATTGTTGCTTCCATCAATGTAATTGGCTGCATCATTTCCAATCCCCCATATATTATTTTTGTAAATATATACAGTTGAAGTCGGAAGTTTACATACACTTGGAGTCATTAAAGCTTGTTTTTCAACTACTCCACAAATGTCTTGTTAACCTCTCATGCTAGGGGGCAGTATTTTTACGTCCGGATGAAAAGCGTGCACAAAGTAAACTGCCTGCTACTCAGGCCCAGAAGCTAGGATATGCATATATTAGTCGATTTGGATAGAAAACACTCGGAAGTTTCTAAAACTGTTTGAATGATGTTTGTGCGTATAACAGAAATGATTTGCCAGGCGAAACCCCGAGGACAAACCATCCAGGAAAAAAAAACGTTTTGAGGTCACTCTCTTTTCAACGGTTTTCATTGGGAATCTAGAATTCTAAGGCAGTTGCTTGCAGTTCCTTTCGCTTCCACTTGATGTCAACAGACTTTAGAAATCGGTTGATGTTTTTCTTTTGAGTAATGAAGAAGTAAGGCTGTCCAGAACGAGGGTCAAGTGAAGTGTACTGTTTGATAGAGGCACGCGGCCTAAAAGCTCGCTACACTTTGTTTTCCTCCGGTATTGAACACAGTTATCCCGTCTTAAATTTGTATTGATTATTTACGTTAAAAAATACCTAAAGTTGTATTAGGAAAGTTGTTTGAAATGTTTGTACAAAGATTACAGGTAATTTATGAGATATTTTGTAGTCATGTGGTGCGAGTTGGAACCGGTGTTTTTTTGGATCAAACGCACCAAATAAATGGGCATTTTGGATATATAACGACGGAATTAATGGGAAAAAAGGACCGTTTGTGATGTTTATGGGACATATTGGAGTGCCAACAGAAGAAGCTCGTCAAAGGTAAGGCATGAATTATATCTTTATTTCTGAGTTTCGTGTCGTTCCTGGCGGGTTGAATTATGATTGTCTGTCTTTGTTTGATGGGGTGCTATCCTCAGATAATAGCATGGTTTGCTTTTGCCGTAAAGCCTTTTTGAAATCTGACACAGCGGCTGGATTAACAAGAAGTGTATCTTTAACAAACTACAGTGTTGGCACGTTGGTTAGGACATCTACTTTGTGCATGACACATCATTTTCCCAACAATTGTTTACAGACAGATTATTTCACTTATAATTCACTGTATCACAATTCCGGGGGGTCAGAAGTTTACGTACACAAAGTTGACTGTGCCTTTAACTTCTTGAGTATAGGGGGCAGGATTTTTGGTTTTTGGCTAAAAACGTACCCATTTGAAACTGCCTATTTCTCAGGCCCAGAAACAAGAATATGCATATACTTGTCACATTAGGATAGAAAACACTCTAAAGTTTCCAAAACTATCAAAATATTGTCTGTGAGTATAACAGAACTGATATTGCAGGTGAAAACCTGAGGAAAATCAAACCAGAAAGTACTGTTTTTCCTGAAAGCTCTCTGTTCCATTGGATGCCTTGCCTCCATTTTAAAGGGATATCAACCAGATTCCTTTTCCTATGGCTTCCTCAAGGTGTCAATAGTCTTTAGACATAGTTTCAGGCTTTTATTTTGAAAAATGAGCGAGAAAGATAACATCGCGTCAGTGGATAGCTGGGTGTTCGCGTTTTGCTTGCGCAACAGAGTGGGGCAGCCATTGTCTCTCTCTCTCCTATTGAAAAAGCGACAGTCCCGTTTGATATATAATGGATTATATATTTTAAAAACAACCTGAGGATTGATTATAAAACAACGTTTGACTTGTTTCTGTGGACATTGCGGATACTATTTGGAATTTTCGCCTGCGATGTCGTGACCGCTCGAGCCTGTGGATTTCTGAACATAACGCGCCAAACAAATGGAGGTATTTTGGATATAAAAATAATCTTTATGGAACAAAAGGAAAACAAAAGGAGCATTTATTGTGTAACTGGGAGTCTCGTGAGTGCAAACATCCGAAGATCATCAAAGGTAAGCGATTTAATGTATTGCTTTTCTGACTTTTGTGACCAATCTACTTGGTTGCTAGTGTTTGTAATATTTTGTCTACTGAGAGAGATGTTCTTACATAAACGCTGGTTATGCTTTCGCCGAAAACTGTATTGAAATCTGACATGCCAGGTGGATTAACAACAAGCTAAGCTGTGTTTTTGCTATATTGCACTTGTGATTTAATGAAAATTATATATTTGTAGTAATTTAATTTGAATTTGGCTCGCTGCATTTCAGCAGGTGTTGATGAAAATGATCCCGCTAAAGGGATGCATGCGTCAAGAAGTTAAACAGCTTGGGAAATTCCAAAAAATTATGTCATGGCTTTATAAGTTTCGGATGCACTAATTGACATAACTTGGGTCAATTGGAGATGTACTTGTGGATGTATTTCAAGGCCTACCTTCAAACTCTGTACCTCTTTGCTTGATATCATGGGAAAATCAAAAGAAATCTGCCTCAGAAAAAAATTGTCATTTCTCCAAAAAGTATGATCTTTGTCCCCATGTGCAGTTGTAAACCGTAGTCTGGATTTTTTTATGGCGGTTTTGGAGCAGTGGCTTCTTCCTTGCTGAGCAGCCTTTCAAGTTATGTTGATATTGGACTCGTTTTACTGTGGATATAGATACTTTTGTACCTGCTTTCTCCAGCATCTTCATCGGGTCCTTTGCTGTTGTTCCGATTTGCACTTTTCGCACCAAAAAAAATGTCCATCTCTAGGAGACAGAACGGTATGATGGCTGCATGGTCCGGTGGTGTTTACACTTGCGTACTATTCTTTGTAGGTAAACTGGGATATGACTACAGTTAATCAGGGTGATCCCCCCACCTACAAATAGACAGGTATTTTCCTTTCCATGCAAGCAAGATCTTATCTATTTTTGCTAACTTTCTGTAAAAAGGTATTGGAGTGAGATCATTTCTTTCTTTCGGGATATGTATACCGAGTATGGCCACATCCCTGTCAGACCATTTTATTGGTAAACTACACGGTAATGTAAAAGTTGCATTTTTTTGTGTATGTAATAAAGTACACCAATCATAATTTGAACATGAATCATTAGCATACAATGACACCTTTGTTTTTAAGCCCTGGAGTTCTAACCCCTTAATATTATTGTTGTGGGGGTCAACCGGCTTTGTTCAGGGAACTATTTAGTCCTTGTTGAGAATGTAGGAGTGTTACTTAAGCCCCCTCGCCTGCCTGCCTGCAGCCCCCTGGCCCGCTCCGGTCCTGTTCCCTCCTTTTGCTTCAGACGAGAAGAACAGAGTGCCGTTTCCTCCTCCATTTCCTCCCTACATGTTCTCACACTCTGCTACACGCACGCACGCACACACAGTACGGTACAGAGGCTCTCTATAACAAATCAGGCAGCACTGTACTGTTAGTACACTGCTTTGTTTTTACCTCCAGTACTGTACATTCTTTGAAGTCGGTATTGAAGTTGCCCTGGGCTATTGGGTGTAACATAAATCCGAGATAAAGAAAGCAGGGGGGGAGAAAGGAAGTGTTAACTGTCCCAGCCCTGAATATTTCCATGGTAGTGTCATAATGTACAAAAGAGAAAAGAAGAGGGTCAATGTGGATTACATAGTTTCTCTTTCTCTCGCTCATCCCTCTCTCTCTCATACCTCTCTCTTGCTGGCTTTCTCTCCCAGAGAAGTGCTCATTTGGCAGCAGAGCAGTCATCATGAATAAGACCGTAGATCGAAGGATGAGGATGAGTAGGTTGCTCGGGCTGAAGAGGTGAGAAGAGGAGAGACGCAGACTGGCGCGCACGCGCACAGAAACACACAGATGCAAACACACGCACAGCCTCAGCCCAGTGGGCTGTAATCCTATTAAGACCCTGCGGTTAGTGACGTCAAGCTTATTTAGCCGCTAACTGAAGGTTAAGAGTCCTCTCCATCCTCCTCTATGAGAGACGAGGGAGAAGGAGAGATGGAGAGGGATGGAGTTAAGAAGTCAGAGAGAGTACGAATGAGAGGGGGATAGAAAGAGGACAAGGCGGGGGGCTAGAGAAAGGAGAGGGGACGAGCCCACTGTGCATTCCTGCCTGAGATCATTTGTTTTTCTTAGCGTGAGTAGTGGAGGCGCTCCTTCACTCCTTCCCTGTGGCCTGCCCTGCTTCAATAGAACCGCTTTGTTTCCCCCAACGTAACGTTTCAGCTGGAGCTCTCTCTTCACTCAAATGAGGGTTTTCTTCCCTCTGTACTCTCGGTACATGGTACACACAGTACACTCAGTATCACTGTCCCGGGCTGCGTGTTGTTGTGTATAGTCTGATGTGTCAGGAGAAAATGTGTAAAGTCAGATGTGACAAGAGAACACTCTCCTCTCTGTCATCAGACAATGTCTCAAGTGAGGGCTCTCTGTAATGGTTCTGAGTACCAGGGATTGTACATACATTTTCTTCCCCTTTCTCTCTCTGTCTCCGTCTTTTATTATTTTGTTCTCTCCCCTTCTCCCTCTCGTCCTCCCTCTCCCAGACTGCGAGCACCTGATCCGGAGGATGCTGGTGCTGGACCCGTCCAAGCGTCTGTCGGTAGCCCAGATCAAGGAGCACAAGTGGATGGCACTGGACGTGCCGGTGCAGAGGCCCATGCTGTACCAGCAGGAGAGCGACCTGGGCGTGGGCGAGTACAGCGAGCAGGTTCTGCGGCTCATGCACAGCCTGGGCATCGACCAACACAAGACAATCGAGGTGAAAGATGACCGAGAGAGATGGCGCCTTGTTTCTTATATAAGGCTCTGGTCAAAAGCAGTGCACTGTAAAGGAAATAGGGGTGCCATTTTAGAACGCAGGCAATATCTACGCTAGCAGAGCCAGCTTTAGCCTTTTGGTGGCCCTAAGCAAGATTTGGTTGGACGGCACCCACCTCGTGGCAACACAACACTGTTTTGAGACCCGGGCTGAGTTCCTTTTTTAGTCGCTTATGTCTGGAACCGGCCCCTACACTAGCAAACTAAAGAGAATGAAGCAATGTGTTATTTTATTTATTTTAGATTTTATTTAACCTGGTAAGCTAGTTGAGAACAAGTTCTCGTTTACAAGTGCGACCTGGCCAAGATAATGCAAAGCAGTGCGACACAAACAACAACACAGTTACACATGGAAGAAACAAGTGTACAGTCAATAACACAATAGAGAAAAGGAAAGTCTATATACAGTATGTGCAAATGGCGTGAGGAGGTAAGGCAATAACTAGGCCATAGTAGTGAAGTAATTACAATTTAGCAAATTAACACTGGAGTGATAGATGAGCAGATGATGATGTGCATGTAGAAATACTGGTGTTGTGCACGGATTCAAAGTAGTGTGCCAGAGTGGATATTGGATGTATCTCTTAATCACACCCTATTATGAGTATTGATGTTGGCACAGCTGTGGTCCTCTAGCTCAGCTGGTAAAACATGGCTCTTGCAATGCCAGGATAGTGGGCTTCGAACTAGAGACCTTTCGCTTACTGGCCCAACGGCTAGGCTACCTGCTGCCCTATGTGTAGTGGCTGTTTCAAGAAAACCAAACCATATATTACATTCAGGGTGAGGAACAATCTAACATCAAGTTATAAAATACTGAACTATCCCTTTAAAGATGCACTATGCAGAAATTCTAATAGTTCGCCTTATTTCAGTTTGTGACAAAAACAAGCAAGTGTCGTGTAGACACTCCATTGTACCATCTAAACCAGTGGTTCCCAACCTTTTTTTGGTTACTGTACCACCAACTGAATTTTGCTCTGTCCAATGTACCCCTGAAGTACTCCCCGCTCGTGCATTTTACCAGCAGGCCTATGATCTCCTGAGTCTTCTCAAGTACCCCCTGTGGATAGGCCAAGTACTCCTGGTTGGGAACCACTGATCTAAACCGCTGTGAAATATATTTTTACCCAAAAAAAAAAAAAACTAAACTTAAGTACGGGATGCATAGAAGTGGTGCACATAGAACAAATCTACCGCTTCAATGAGTGACAGATCTATAACTCAGATTTCTATGTGAATTTGGTCGTTCAGGTCTCCCAAAAAGTTACATATTGCAGCTTTAACATGGTTTGTCCCTCCCTGTGTCCAGTCACTCCAGAACAAGAGTTACAACCACTTTGCTGCTATCTACTACCTGCTGGTGGAGCGTCTCAAATCCCACCGCTGCAGCTTTCCTGTGGAGCAGCGGCTTGACGTACACCAGCGCCGGCCCAGCACCAGCGCCGAGCAGACTGTCGTCAAGGTAACCCCCGCTATCTTCGTCGCCGGTTTTCAGCGCCACAAAGCAGATCTGTCTGTGTGGTGCATTAGTATGGTTGTCTGTGGTCCTAATGATCAAAGACATTTCCATTCACACACCTGGCTTTTCAAAGAACATGTATTCATTAATTCATTAATGAAGCGTCTTTTCTCTTCCTTTCGCTGCCATCTTTTTTTTTCCCCTCTATCCATTCAACTTCCTTTCTTCCTTTTTTTCTCTTTCTGTTACCTTTCACCCTCTTCCTCTCTTTCTTTGATTCACTCTCTATCCATTCCTTTCACCCTCTTCCTCTCTGTCTTTGATTCGCTCTCTATCCATTCCTTTCACCCTCTTCCTCTCTGTCTTTGATTCACTCTCTATCCATTCCTTTCACCCTCTGTCTTTGATTCGCTCTCTATCCATTCCTTTCACCCTCTTTCTTTGATTCGCTCTCTATCCATTCCTTTCACCCTCTTTCTTTGATTCGCTCTCTATCCATTCCTTTCACCCTCTTTCTTTGATTCGCTCTCTATCCATTCCTTTCACCCTCTTTCTTTGTCTTTGATTCGCTCTCTATCCATTCCTTTCACCCTCTGTCTTTGATTCGCTATCTATCCGTTCCTTTCACCCTCTTCCTCTCTTTCTTTGATTCACTCTCTATCCATTCCTTTCACCCTCTGTCTTTGATTCGCTATCTATCCATTCCTTTCACCCTCTTCCTCTCTGTCTTTGATTCACTCTCTATCCATTCCTTTCACCCTCTGTCTTTGATTCGCTCTCTATCCATTCCTTTCACCCTCTTTCTTTGATTCGCTCTCTATCCATTCCTTTCACCCTCTTTCTTTGATTCGCTCTCTATCCATTCCTTTCACCCTCTTTCTTTGATTCGCTCTCTATCCATTCCTTTCACCCTCTTTCTTTGATTCGCTCTCTATCCATTCCTTTCACCCTCTTTCTTTGATTCGCTATCTATCCGTTCCTTTCACCCTCTTTCTTTGATTCGCTATCTATCCGTTCCTTTCACCCTCTTCCTCTCTTTCTTTGATTCGCTCTCTATCCATTCCTTTCACCCTCTGTCTTTGATTCACTCTCTTCCATTCCTTTCACCCTCTTCCTCTCTTCTTTGATTCACTCTCTCCATCCATTCCTTTCACCCTCTGTCTTTGATTTGCTCTCTATCCATTCCTTTCACCCTCTTTCTTTGATTCGCTCTCTATCCATTCCTTTCACCCTCTTTCTTTGATTCGCTCTCTATCCATTCCTTTCACCCTCTTTCTTTGATTCGCTCTCTATCCATTCCTTTCACCCTCTTTCTTTGATTCGCTTCTGTCCGTTCCTTTCACCCTCTTTCTTTGATTCGCTATCTATCCGTTCCTTTCACCCTCTTTCTTTGATTCGCTATCTATCCGTTCCTTTCACCCTCTTTCTTTGATTCGCTATCTATCCGTTCCTTTCACCCTCTTCCTCTCTTTCTTTGATTCGCTCTCTATCCATTCCTTTCACCCTCTGTCTTTGATTCACTCTCTATCCATTCCTTTCACCCTCTTTCTTTGATTCGCTCTCTATCCATTCCTTTCACCCTCTTTCTTTGATTCGCTCTCTATCCATTCCTTTCACCCTCTGTCTTTGATTCGCTCTCTATCCATTCCTTTCACCCTCTTTCTTTGATTCGCTCTCTATCCATTCCTTTCACCCTCTGTCTTTGATTCGCTCTCTATCATTCCTTTCACCCTCTTTCTTTGATTCGCTCTCTATCCAATCTTTTCACCCTCTTCCTCTCTTTTTTTGATTCTCTCTCTCTCCAACTTTTATCCTCAACTCTTTCTCCTGATCTTCTTCCCTCATTCTCTCTCGCTCTCTCTGTACCCCTCCATCTATGTCCCCTACAGCCGAGCGGTGGCTCCCCCCAGGTGGGTCTCTTGCCCCAGGGGGTGCGGGGTCTCCTACGCTCCCCGGCCCTGCCCCAAGCCTCGGCCGATGCCTTTAACTTCCCGCAGTCGCCTCTTCTGCCTGAGCACAGCTTCATGGTCGAGGACGTGGCCACTCCTAAAGTAAGTCACGACGCCAAACAACATGTAATCTAAGGTTACGAGCTATTCTGAACCACCCTGGCCTGTGGACACCCACTATGTGGAGTGTTATCCAGTTTTCCAGCTGGATACAAACAAATTGATGTTCATATTGAACAAACTCAGGGAGAACCTCCCCTGTTTGAAAACGTTTCAAAAGGTTTTCTCCTACTGAACACGACCCTGTGGTGCACTTATTGCAACTGGACAGTGGTGACGCTACAGAGGACCGACCCCCCCCCCAGGCCACCCCAACCCCGACTGGCCACTGCAGTTGAGTTATCCTAGAGGGGACTCTTGTCTGTATTTAATTTAGTTTAGCCCACTCATGCTGCCTTCTCCTTTCTCCCTCCTTTCCTCCCCAGGGGGCTCTTTGTTCAAGGCTGTCCCCAACGCCCCACAGCCAGGCAGCGAGAGAACAGAGCGTTGCCAGTTTGGCACTCAATAGAACAACAACACAAAATCAGCTGAGGACTAACACAGTCCAGCCCCAGTCCCCTCTTACCCCCTTTTATACCTTGTGTGGGAACTTCTAGTTAGTTCCACCTGAGGCTGCGTCCTAAATGGCACCCAACTCCCTATTTAGTAGTGCACTACTTTTGACCTGGGCCCTGGTCAGCAGTGGTGCACTATAAAGGGAATATGGTACCATATGGGATGCTGCCTGAGTGATGGATGGTGGTAACTGCGTCACAGTTATGTTATGAAAGAGCTCTGACTCACATTTCACTGAGGTCGGGGCTCCACAGGGAGAGTACATAAGCTGGGACCGTGACGGTGTGTCTGTGTGTTAACCTCGTTCAAATCCCCTGTCCTATTCTGACCCCTCCTGACCTGGACCTGCTGCTAATGCTACTTGGCTGGCCCCCATTCTCTCTGCTGCATCCCAAATGGCGCTCTATTCCCTATATAGTGCACTACATTTGATCAGGTCCCTATGGGTCATGGTCAAAAGTAGTGCACTATATAGGGAACAGGGTGCTATTTGAGATGCACTCTGTCTGTGCACTCTGCCCTAGCCACAGCCTGGTTATCAGAGGGGGAATGGAGGGATGGGTCTTGCCCTGTGAGCAGGTCCCCAGAGCCATTAAGGCTTAGGCACTGGGCTGGCTGGGTCTAACAGTAACCGCAAGGCCAGCTGCCCCTCGCTAGTTTACGTAAGCCACTACACTCAGTCCCCTCTGTCTGTCTGTCACTGGCTGGGACCACACATCTGATATGACAGCTGCCAGTTCTTTACAGCTCGGGCACAATCAGAGACCTCTCTCCCTCTCTCACACACACACTAGGAGCACACACACACTTAGTGTTGGACCATGTGACATCTGCTGTACTCTTGTCCCTGCACGTCTGGATCCAGACTCTCTCCCTTACTCCCCTCCTCCTCCTCCTCTGCTAAGTGTCTGTCTTTATCTGTGCCAGACTGTGACCTTTTCTTCCAGCCTGGCCAGGCTTTAGCATTCGACTTCGCTCCTGACGTCAGCACTCTACGTTGAGCAATCTACCATTCCCCTGCTTTCTGCTGTGTGTTGAACAGCTGCCTTAGTTTTATTCTGACCATTATTTATGACTTTTACAACCAATTTCTTTCTTAACTTACGAACTATACTTAAAAAATATATATTAACCCTCATTTAAAAAATGCTGTGTAACCAGCAGGCTTGTGAGAGATTAAATCAAAATAACGCTCAAGTGTTATCTTGGTGAGGGAACACGGCGTGGCCCCTCAAAAACAAGGAACTAGCCTGATCTCTGCAGCAGGAGCACCAGCAGCAGGAGCACCAGCAGAACACATGACCAGGATGCTGCTTGTTGAGGCCGTTCCCTCTGCCCTCCCTCACTCTTTATAAGCCCCTGCTGGCTCTAAGCACTGTAGGGACTAGGAATGAATCCCAAATGGCACCCTGTTACCTATTTTAGTGCACTACTTTTGGTCAAACTAGTGTACTAATAAGGGTATAGTGTGCCTTTTTCCCCCACCTTTATTTAACTAGTCAAGTCAGTTAAGAACAAATTGTTATTTTCAATGACGGCCTAGGAACAGTGGGTTAACTGCCTTGTTCAGGGGGCAGAACGACAGATTTTTACTTTGTCAGCTCGGGGATTCGATCTTGCAACCTTTTCGGTTACTAGTCCAACACTATAACCACTAGGCTGCCTGCCGCCCCTTTTGGATGCACATTAGGCACTAGTGCAGTAATAGGCTGGTGTGGCCTGGGTTCGTGCAGCCAGCCCCTCTCCGTCCCCAGTGTGTTGAGAAACAGGCAGCATTCCTGGCCTAGCACGCTTCAGGGGACTGGGTTCAGGAATTGTACGAAGCGGCTCTGACTGGAGGAGCCCGGGGTTCTGGTTACCCCGGCAACTCATCCAGATGATCCGTGTCAGCGAGGGGGTGTGTCAGAGAGGCAGACGAGTGTGTGCGTGCGAGTGCGTGAGACATTTGTGTGCGAGAGAGACACTGAGCGAGAGGCGTGTGTGACGAGCGAGCCTGATTGCGTCTGTCTCTGTGGAAGAGTCTCTTGCTGCACTTTCGGCCAAAGCACACTTCCTGTACATGCATACCAGACTTCCTCCCCTCTTCCCTCTTACAGTGTCTGAGCAACGGTGGGGGGGGGGGGGGGGGGGTAGAAAGAAATGGCAGACACATTTGGTTTACTCATCCAGTCCCCAAGCCTTGCAGGATTGTAGGTGCAGAGCTGTCCACTCCAATAACACAAGTGGAGAGGGCCCTCTGGATGTGCACATTAGGGGAAAGCTGCCTGGTCATGAATTAATAGAGGAGCCATTTACCGTGTGTGTGTGTGAGACCGAGGAGGTCCCATTCACGTCATAGTCTCATGCTGCCCCATAGGCATGAAGATAAATGGGGAGAGCAAAGTGTAATGGAAGTGTTTAGGTGAGACCCTCTCTCATGATGAGTAACCTTGCCTGGGTGCTGGAAACTCACGTTAGCTCCCCAGAGAGAATGCCCTGAGAGTCTGTGTTGGTAACCCAGTTTGAACTCTATAGCGAGTTCCCAAGGACTATGGGATGAAAATTAGCTCTTTTGCAAACAACTGGCACTTGAGCATTGATGTGGAAAGGGAATTAATGTCCACTGTCCCTGTGAAATACATTTCATAAATGGATTGCTCCAGCAAACAACTCACCATGCTTCTCCCGGTCTTTGCCTTTAGGTGAATGGCTGCATGCTGGACCCCCTGCCCCCCACAGTGCTGCGCAAGTCCAGCGCGTCGTCACCCAGTAACATGATGGAGACGTCCATCGACGAGGGCATAGAGACGGAGGAGCCCGATGCCGAGGACGACCCCGCCCACCTCTTCTCCGCCTTCCAGACGGCCCGCTTCGGCCAGCGCCGACACACCCTGTCCGAGGTCACTAACCAGCTGGGCCCCGTCATCAACCAAGGTCAGAACTGGACCACGGCTTTGGGACGTTAGAGAATCATATAGGTCATTGGCTAGATAGGGGACATAGGCCTGTGTTCATACGATGGGTTGTTGATCTGCTAAGCCAGCAAGTATTGCGTATGTGAATGGTGAAAATGTGCGCTTCCTGTGGAAATTGTTATTTTAAAGGCACCACATTTATTCATAGGTGGATGAATGGATAAATGAATGAGTGGATGGACTGGTTTTATTTATTTATTGTATCTAGCTGAGGCTAGAGGGGTACACTACAAAGCAGGATCAACAGGTTAATAACTGAAATAACTTGATTTTCTGGTTAATTTAAGAAAGCTAAACTTAGTGTGTTTTGGTTATTGAGGCAATTAGACCATGCCCATTTCATGCTTATCTTCTTAAAAAATAAATTGTTATTTCAGAATATTCTGGGAAGTTAATTGGCTAAGTCATTGGTCTTGCTTTGTAGCATACCTCTCAGGAATCTTTCCAGCGACCTTACCGGGGAAACGGGCTGTGGCGATTATGGAATTTGGGGTAACGATTAATTGTCATGCAAATGGTCACTGTTATATTAATTATATATAAATTTTTATTTAGCTTGTAATGCATCTTAATACATTATTTGAAAATGTAGCTATCACATACCTAATGAATACAAGACAGCTTCAGTGACATGCTTGTCTCTAACTATTGGTTTTGACAGCTTTTGAGCTTTTCGAAATGGTCTCCACCCAACCATGTCGTTCTGCTCGTAAAATGATTGCTAACTTTACCCACTTCATGTAAATAATAATAATAATAATAAAATTCATCCTATTGGGTAAACTATATCTACTTGAATTTAAAGTTGAATCCCCTCTTATCATAACATGACTGTATGAAAAACGATTGACAACAACATTTATTTTTTGTTCACGGTTATTGTCCATAGTGTCGGTTACACGTTTATATGATAATTGTGCCAGGCCTACCTGGAAAAACCTGTGGCCCTAATTAGAGCAATATCCAATACACCAGTAGTACTGTCAATGAACCCTGTACCCTGAACCCTGTATTGCTGTGAACCAACAGGTAAACTGTTCACCATGGGCCACAACCCGTCCCTGGGCAGCGTGGACTCTGACATGGGCTACGACATGGGCTCCTTGCACAGTGACCTGGGTCTGCTGGAGGACGCTCCCTCTCTCAGCGAGGTGGTCCTGGCCAACACCCACAGTTCGGGGCCCCACATGACCCAGGGCCCCTTCATGAGCCAGCGGCCCCCCAACCCCACCATGCAGGGCCTGAGCTCCCAAAGGAGGGAGGCCCACAATCGCTCGCCCATCAGCTTCAGGGAGGGCCGCCGCGCTTCCGACACCTCCCTCACACAAGGTGAGATCCACTGGTTGTCTCTCGATCTTTACTCATCTCCTTCTCCGTCTTCCTGTTTCTTTCACTCTGTCTTTCCCTCTACATTTCTCCATCTTTCTCTCTGTCGTCAGCCTCCGTCTCATAAGACACCCGGTGTGACTTTGCTCCAAAGTAGAGCACTATATACACCAGGGAATAGGGTGTCATTTGCTAAATGAAAAATACAATTGACTTCAGGTCTCCATCTGAGCATCTTGTCCTCCCTCAACCCCTGAACATGAGGCCCCTGAGAGACGCCATCATCAAGGTCTCGGTCTCTAATCATTGCACAGACGACACGACACCCCTGTGAACCGCAGCTCATTCACACCCCTGTACGCACACATTTTCAAGCTGAAATTGGCTCTCATTCTCTTTTATTTTGTTCTCTTTCACCCACCCACTCTGTCTTTCGCTTTTCTCTCTCTCTCTCTCTCTCTGATGATTCATTTTGTGAATCAGACTGCGCTTTGAAGGTTTGGCCCACATAGCTCTGTTTTTAATGTTTAATCCCGTAGCAGCAGAAAAAGCACCCTGTAAAGTAACTTAATTAATAGCGCTTAAAATGTATATACAGGAGGTGTGTGTGTGTGTGTGTGTGTGTGTGTGTGTGTGTGTGTGTGTGTGTGTGTGTGTTTCCCCTCCCCCCAGCTGCCTCTTCAGTCTGCGCATACACACAGCAGGAGCTAAGAGTCACCGGAGCCCCACTTCTTTGTAATGGCTGTTTGAAGCGGCTGGGTTCTGCGTGCCGCTGCAAGGAGGAGATGTGGAGAAGCTTCTCAAATCTTTATATAGCCGTATTATTAGGATGAGTCAGGTCCCATGGTTCACGCCATCATGAACAGTCAGCCAGCCTTTTAGGAGCCGGAGATGGATTTTTATTACAATCACCATTACACACACACTGTTACCACCCACCCACCCACACACACACTCATGACGTACATACTCTCTCCCTGCAGGCGGTGAAGGTAGGGCTAGAAGTGATGGCCATGTCATTTCAGTCGGAGATGCAAGGGAACCGAGTTATAACAATTAGTTTGGATGCTATAATCCCAACTCTATGTTGTCAGGTCTGGTTGCGTTCCGGCAGCATCTCCAGAACCTGGCGCGGACCAAAGGCATCCTAGAGCTGAACAAACAGATGTATGAGCAGATGGGCTCTGGGGAGGACCCATCCTCCATGAGGACCCTGGGGCCCCATGCAAACCTGCAGAACCTGCTGGACCCCAAGCTGCAGGTCAGTACTGGCTCCACAGTGACCGAGAGTGAGATCCCACCCAGCAGCACCACTCCTGACCTCACCAGTGATTAGTTAGCCAGCCAACCGGTGAATCACAGACCAGGCTGGTTATATAATGATCCGTCCGGACGAAGAGGCAAATTGTCTCCTTGTTGACTGTCAGTCAGCCCCTGGAGCTGCACAGAGTGAATACAGCCATTGTTGAGGTAATACTGCTGCCCATAGCAATGACTGGTGCCCACTGGGCCTTCACTCGCTCAGGGACAGAAAAATAGGGAGCGAGAGAAAGAGGGAGAGTGAGGTTAGAGGGAAAGTGTCGTGCCTGTGAGAGAGAAAGGCAATCGAGTTATCTTAGAAGTAACTGTGTGACTGACTGAAACTGAATCGCCAAATCTGAGAAGTAGAATGTACCGGCTGCCGCTTGTAAACGGGCAACAACGAGTCAATTGAATGGCCGCTAAGACGGACAGAGAGAGGGCACGATCCATCTGTGAATCGGTACATCCATCTCCCTTGCCCTAGAACAGTGCGTCCTGTGGTTGCTGCGTGTCAACACAAGGCCTGTGTGTGTGGTTGTTTGGTTGGTTGTGGTGGTATATACACAGAGGCTTAGTCTGTGACTCAAATGGCACCCTAGCCATTTGGTGCTCTGCTTTTGACCAGGGCTCTGGGCGAAAATAGTGCACTAATAGGGATTGGGAATAGGTGCCATTTGGGACAAAGCCCTAGTGGTCGAAAGGGCTTATTGGCAGCATGCCTGTCTGTCCACAAGGTCCCTATAGTTGTTTCCCACACAATCACTATACACAGTCAGCAACAACATTAAAACAACAACAGCAACACACTGGCCCTGTATACAAGAGTGGCAATGACTTCATTACTCAGTGGAGCTGTGTGAGTGTGTGTTTTCAAGGTGCGCGCCTCCACGTCAGGGTTTCCGTTGGGACAACGTGACCGGGAAGATTTGGATTTTCTTTCCATTTGAGAAAATGTACCGGACCCATATGCATTGGGTGCGTAAACCCGTTCGGGCGTCCACCAACGGTGCTCAGGATGACAGAGATCACGTTTATCTTATGATAATTCATCTTGACAGAACATGCAACTCCTGTGATGAAACTCCATTCTAAACAGCGCATATGTGACGGTGATCAAAATCTCAGGTAGAAACTTAGAATGAGGGGGAATCTAAAGATGCCGCAACTAGGATGTATTGCTGATATGACAAGGAGGCCTTTGGCCTCTGGACAATGAAAGAAAATGTATATGAAAACCAGTAGAACAGGTGAGAAATGCTGGTTTCAATTAACAGATTTTGCCCAGGCTACTTTGAAGCAAAGTAAGACATGCCTCGTAATATGACGTAAAACATTCAGGTTTCAAACAATGAAGTATATGTTTTCAAAATGCATACTGCCTCCAGCTCACGTTGCAAAGTGGTGGGTGATGTGCTGATAGCCTGCCTACCGTTGCCTATGCACTTGAATGGCGAATTGGAAGGCGTGCTTCAATTACCAGTTGAATAATAAAAATAGTAGCTCTTTTTTAATCATGGCGATCAAAACTGTTTTTAACATGCGATTGCATATAGAATTATTGTGCAAAGACTGGGCTTATAAAAGCATGCTTCACTCCAGCAGCAACGTGCTTGAGGAACCGCAGCAGGTCTAGTGCTGTCTGACAAGTGATATTCCGCTCAAAATAGGCTGTGTATGCTGTGCTCGTGTGATAAATTGCGACTAACGATAATGCACACTCCCAAATGAATTCCCCTAAATTTAGCAAATTAACCTAAAGACCGATAAGCATGACGGTCAAATGTATTTCCATTGACGGAATAAAAAGCAATCTTTTACAACGGGATTGTTTTTTTCCCCGTCCGGGTAAATTTGGTCGCCAACAATTTGATCTGCTTTTCGTCTGTAACCCAGTGAGATTGTGAGTGTAACCTCCTCTGAACTCTTCTGTGTGTATTATGCGTTTCAGGGAGAGGCATCCAAGCACGAGGATAACTTGGCTTTATACCAGGGTGGCGCCCAACCTCTACTGTCCCGAAGACAAAGTCTCGAGACGCAATATCTCACGCACAGACTACAGGTACTACACCATTCAATCTGTCTTATACTGTATGTATCTCAAATATTTATTAAAGGAGTAATCAATTACAATTAAACAATGACTAATAAAATGTTAGTTTGTCTGCATCACTGTAAGATTTTCTCAATTTCACTGTCATTTTATACCTATCAATGATTATGGATGGCACATTTTGAGACTGGTAAGTTATAGTTATTGAATCCCTCATATGTCCATCTCTCTCCGTTACAGAAAGCTAGTGTCATGGCTAATGTGAGTCCTGCTAGCTGCCAGCTCTTCTGTAAGGAGAATCCTCGGAGTCTAGAGCAACAGCTGCAGGAGCATAGGTACATTATTAGCTATCAAACAGATCCCACCGACTTCTTGTTTTCCTGGTTGTCTCTATAACCTATATCGCTTTATCTTCAGGTTGCACCAGAAGAGGATGTACCTCCAGAAGCAGACTCACCTCCAAACCTACTTCAACCAGATGCAGATAGTAGAGGGTTCCTATCCAGGGGACCCAGGGGCCCCTCCACAGCAACTGGGGGCAATGGCTGGGGCCCACAAGCAGCAGGGCAGCTCCCAGTCCTCCGCTCCCTACACCCAGGCCCTCAGCCCCCTCATGGAGCCCAGCGACAACCTGGTCTACAACACCTACCTGGCCCACCACTACCCCCATCCTCACTCCCACCTCAGCCCAGTACTCATGCCCCCCGGCCTGGCCGGCCAGCTGCAGAATCACCCCCCCGAGGCCCTGGGCTACAGCTACCAGCTGTGTGACCAGCAGGGACAGTTTCACTCCCCTCAAGAGGCACTTTATCCAGAACAATACGAGTTCCCCCTGGAGCCCGGGCAGCCACACCCGCCTGGCCCAGGAGAGGCACCTGTGGCCGGGTACGAGGGGCTGGCACTCCCCGCCGAACTCCAGGACTCCTTTCTGGACAGCGAGATGATGGAGACTGTAGACTCGCAGCACGGCTTCGTACTGGTGAACTGAAACCGGTGGAACTGTGGGGAGAAAGCGGTATTACCGACAGTTGAAAACCTACACAGCATTATGTCGTAGATATGATGGAGAGGAGATGGGGGTCAAGGTACATGGGAAAGTGTTTTTTTTTTTTGTATCAATGAATACTATTTTTGTTGTTGTGGTGAACCAACCTCAGAACCTTTCTACCAAAATCATCCCCATCTCCCTTCTTCCCACTCCTCTGTTCCCATCAGCCCTATGCTAGGACCCAGGCCTGGTGGCTGCCTGGGCGATAAGGGCGTGCCAGCATGGCTGGCTGGCTGGGTATATGTGGATGGATGTTGCCATGATGGGAGGTGTCACGTGTGAAGTGATATCGCTCCACAGGAACACAAATTGCCTCAAAGCTGACAGCAGCCGCAGCAGCCTCTTCGAGAAGAGCTGGACTTAGCACAGTTTGGTCGTTTGGAAGACATGCACAATGGAACTTGGCTTACCGAAAGCACAATCCAAACGACAACCATGCTATTTTGTATTGAAATAGGACAAGAACTCTCAAAGACACATTGCGTGTTTGACATAGTAAAACAAGAAACGAACAAGAGACAAAGTAATGAATTAATGCGCGCGTGATAAGTGCAGTGTTCGTCAATATTTTATCGTGGCAATATTGAAGCAATATATCCATCTGGGACTAGGGAGCCGCACGGGCGACTTCCTCACCAGAAAGTCGTACTTTAATGTGACGTTTCTTGGGAGAATTCCAGTATGATGACTCACAGCCAACATCCACAGTGACAGCTCATCACCGCGTAGACAGCGACGACGTAATCGTGAGATAATCCCCCCCACCAATCCCATCGAAGCAGATAAAAGGGAAGAAAAAAATGCAAAAACAGTACTCCAATCTATATTTAATGAAGAGAAACACGATTTATGTTCACGTTCCTTATAAATGGGGTAGTTATATCCAACGAACCACACAAATCAGTTTGGGAAGCCCTTCACTAGCCGCTAAAAGGAATAAGTTAAGTCCCATCAAATCAGTTTGCTGCACTAGTGTTAGGTGAGGGTTTTATCTCCAGATCTTGTCCTTATACCTTCTGGGATGTGCAGCTGATGTGGGCCTAACCGTGTTGAGGTAGAAAACGTCTAATCATGATTCTGTGGTGTAATATACCTAAATACCTACTGGGTTTCTGAAGGAATGTGTTTCTCTAACCTAAAGGTTGCTGTAGAAAAAATATATATAATGAGATGAAGGAAAAGACAAATGTAAGAACGGAACGTTAGTCACACAACACTGGATTAATTGTGTCAAATTTCACAATTGCTCTCTCACATCAAGCTTAGAATGAACACTTCACTTTTGAATCTACTTGAAGCATACAGATCTCTGATGAAGACATAGAACTCTACTTTTCATGAAATAGGATGAAAAACAGAAGTGGTCGAGGTCCGAGGCAAAGTCTGCTTCTCAAAATGGCAGCCTATTCCCTACATAGTTACACTGCTTTTGTGGGCTCTGGTCAAAGTAGTGCACTATATAGGTATACGGGTGCCATTTGGGACACTGCCATAGACTAGACTACAGGATTGTCTGTGGACGCTGAATTACTGGAGCACTTTTACAAGGTAAAAAAAAGGAAATATAGCGAGAGCGAGGTGGTGGTGGTAGTCAGAATGGTGTTTAGCCTAGTCTGCTGCTTCCCGGGAGACTAAAACAAAAGCGAGGGAACCATTCACTCTCTGTTATCCCAATAAATGGACACAAAACATTTGGTTCTATCAAAGAAAGAGCAGAGAATAACACTATTGGTTGTTCATTGTGCTTTGGGGGAAAAAAATTGGGGTTTAGAGACTTGAGTGCTCTCAAGATGCAACAAATATTGTGTTGAGTGTGAATAGTGTTCAGTGTGCCTTTTTTTACTTGTTTTATTGAAGATTAGAGTATTTTAGCGTTTTATTTCTAGTTTTAATTCCCGTTATGTTTTTATTTTGGGGTATCCTTTCCAGAAATAAGTAGACCCAGGTTTTTACAAAGGTACGAAACCAAAGTCCCCTCAGACGTTTCCCTGTCCAACCACACCATGTGGAGTTAGGAGCTTCTTGGTTTTAGCTTCTTGACAGTGCTTTTTTTGGTCCAACAGTATATGCCATTTTAAAAAAGTATTATAGCAATATTTCTAAGTAATAGTTGAAGATGTAAAGAAAATAATTAAGATTAGGAGTGGATGTGTTTCAGTATCATAATTTCACTTCCTGCTGACAAACGCCTGTCTTTAGAATCCAATTTTATATTTACCTTCATTGATGTTGACCACACATAAGCTAACTTGCTGTTGAGATTAAAAAAAGGTTTCTCGAACAACGTGCGTGTGAGTATTTCTTCATCTACTTTTTCCCCCAAATAATCTGACTACGCAGATCTTGCGTTGGATCCAATGATGAATATATTTATGGCCATGGTTGAATAATAGGCACTGTCATTCCCCAAAACACAGCTCACTATTTCAGATTCCATTACAACAGCCCAAATAGGGACGTCAGCGGATCTTCTATTGTACCAGTATAACCTGTGTAGGCGTAAAGTAATGAACTGGATGGGTGAATCACACGTAGCCCTTTTATAATAAACAGTTGAGTCACACAGTACATGAGCCTGAAATCGTTTCAGCTAAAATATCCAAGGTCTCCATTGTCAGTTATTAATAACACTTCATTACCCAAACTCGGTTCAACATCCAAATTGATCGGTAATGTGGCATGGGTTTTGTAAAAACACTCTTAACCGATGGCCATGTGGCGTCCATTATGGTGTTGATAAATATGTTCAGGGTTCTTTTTAACACCATTGACTCGGTCCTAGTAATTAATTAACGACATGATTGGACCAGAGTTAATGGTCTAAACTCCTGGAGTGAAATGTCCGCCCTCAACAGCACGGTACATTTGTCATCGCTAGGTGTGGAGTAAATCGGGGCCTGTATTCATAACGCTGCTGATCTAGGATCAGGTCCCCCTGTCAATATAATATTCATATGATCTAAAAGGCCAAGCTTGATCCTGGATCAGCACTCTTCCTCTGAGATGCTTTATGAAGGTGGCCCAGGAATGGGTGTGAATAGAGACTCGGACTGAGTGAATGGTTCCTCTTTTCCCAAAAAGGTCTCTCAACATGACTGTAGTCTATATCCCTCTTGGTTCTCTTGTCTAGAATTACATCAGGATCGCCTACAGGAGTTCCACTTATAACTAGACCAACCAGTTCCCGTTCCCATCGGTGTCCGTCTCAGTTGCTAACTGGATTGTTGTCAACACAAACAAGCTTCAGAGGTTATTATTCGATTTGTTCAAGCATTGCTCCCCTTACTAGGCTGATGCCCTTGCTATTTGTTGAGTGAACCCAGAGATGCCATGTCCGCCCATTAGTGCACTGCCCCCCACATTGCTGCATTTCCCTCCTATTGCTCCACTCAAGTCTAATGTAGTCTATACAGTCGTGGCCAAAAGTTTTGCGAATGACACATTAATTTTCACAAGGTCTGCTGCCTCAGTTTGTATGATGGCAATTTGCATATACTCCAGAATGTTATGACGAGTGATCAGATGAATTGCAATGAATTGCAAAGTCCCGCTTTGCCATGCAAATGAACTGAATCCCCCCCCCCAAAAAAACATTTCCACTGCATTTCAGCCCTGCCACAAAAGGACAAGCTGACATCATGTCAGTGATTCTCTCGTTAACACAGGTGTGAGTGTTGACGAGGACAAGGCTGGAGATCACTCTGTCATGCTGATTGAGTTTGAATAACAGACTGGAAGCTTCAAAAGGAGGGTGATGCTTGGAATCATTGTTCTTCCTCTGTCAGCCATGGTTACCTGCAAGGAAACACGTGCCGTCATCATTGTTTTGCACAAAAAGGGCTTTACAGGCAACACTAAGATTGCACCTAAATCAACCATTTATCGGATCATCAAGAACTTCAAGGAGAGCAGTTCAATTGTTGTGAAGAAGGCTTCAGGGCGCCCAAGAAAGTCCAGCAAGCCCCAGGACCGTCTTCTAAAGTTGATTCGGCTGCGGTATCGTGGCACCACCAGTACAGAGCTTGCTCAAGAATAGCAGCAGGCAGGTGTGAGTGCATCTGCACGCACAGTGAGGTGAAGACTTTTGGAGGATGGCCTGGTGTCAAGAAGGGCAGCAAAGAAGCCACTTCTCTCCAGGAAAAACATCAGGGACAGACTGATATTCTGCAAAAGGTACAGGGATTGGACTGCTGAGGACTGGGGTAAAGTAATTTTCTCTGATGAATCCCCTTTCTGATTGTTTGGGGCATCTGGAAAAAAGCTTGTCCGAAGAAGACAAGGTGAGCGCTACCATCAGTCCTGTGTCATGCCAACAGTAAAGCATCCTGAGACCATTCATGTGTGGGGTTGCTTCTCAGCCAAGGGAGTGGGCTCACTCACAATTTTGCCTAAGAACACAGCCATGAATAAAGAATGGTACCAACACATCCTCCGGGAGAAACTTCTCCCAACCATCAGGAACAGTTTGGTGACAAACAATGCCTTTTCCAACATTATGGAGCACCTTGCCATAAGGCAAAAGTGATAACTAGGTGGCTCGGGGAACAAAACATCGATATAACATCAAAAATATCGAAAGACACTGAAGCAGCAAACTTTGAAAATTAATATTTGTGTCATTCTCAAAACTTTTGGCCACGACTGTATATACCAGAACAGTAGAGTGAGCCTGCTGAGCCATGACTAGAGTGCAGTTGAAAAGTTACCGGTTGTGAGGACCACCACATAAGTGGATGATGAGATCACTTGGCTTTTAGCCTAGCTGTCCCTTAGTCCCAAGTACAGATTTTCCATAAAACTAGAGCAGGAATACAGTTAATCCAATCAGGCCTGTAATCCCATTCAGACTAGTTACAACTTCAGGTAACTGCCAAAATAAAGGAAACACCAACATAGTGTCTTAATAGGGCGTTGGGCCATCACGAGCCAGAACAGCTTCAATGCGCCTTGGCATAGATGCTACAAGTGTCTGGAACTCTATTGGAGGGATGTGACCATTTTTCCACGAGGAATTCCATCATTTGGTGTTTTGTTGCTGATAGTTAAATGCTGTCTCAGGCACCGCTCCGGGATTTCCAATAAGTGTTCAGTTGGGTTATGATCTGATGACTGAGACAGCCGTGGCATATGATCATCAAACCATTCAGTGACCACACGTGCCCTGTGAATGGGGTCATTGTCATCCTATGAGGGCATAGCCATGGTAGCCAAAATAATGGCCTAGTAAGCATTTTTATGCATGATGTGATGTTAATTGCCTAATTAACTCAGGAACCACACCTGTGCAGAAGCACCTGCTTTCAATATACGCTATATATACACACAAGTATGTGGACACCTCTTCAAATTAATGGATTCGGCTATTTCGGCCACACCCGTTGCTGACCGGTGTATAAAATCGAGCACACATACATGCAATCTCCATAGACAAACATTGGCAGTAGAAAGGCCTTACTGAAGAGCTAAGTGACTTTCAATGTGGCACATAGGATGCCACCTTTCCAAAAAAGTCTCATTTCTGCCCTGCTAGAGCTGCCCCAGTCAACAATAAATGAAAACATTTCGGAGCAACAACGGCTCAACCGTGAAGTGGTAGGCCACACAAGCTCACAGAATGGGACCATCAGAAGCAGAAAAAATGCCTGTCCTCGGTTACAACACTCACTTCCAAGTTCTGCTTCTGGAAGCAACGTCAGCACAAGAACTGTTCGTTGGGACCTTCATGAAATGGTTTTCCATGGCCAGGCAGCTGCACACGAGCCTAAGATTGCCAAGCGTTAGCTGGAGTGATGTAAAGTTTGCCGCCATTGGACTCTGGAGCAGTGGAAACGCGTTCTCTGGAGTGATGAATCACACTTCATCATCTGGCAGTCCGACAGACTAATCTGGGTTTGGCGGATGCCAGGAGAACGCTACCAGCACGAATGCATAGTGCCAACTGTAAAGTTTGGTGGAGGAGGAATAATGGTCTGGGGCTGTTTTTCATGGTTCAGGTTAGGCCCTTTAGTTCGAGTGAAGGGATATCTTAACGCCACAATGCAATGACGTTCTAGATGATTCTGTGCTTCCCTCTTTGTGGCAACAGTTTGGGGAAGGCCCTTTCCTGTTTCAGCATGACAATTTTTATTTATTTAATTCACCTTTTATTTAACCAGGTAGGCAAGTTGAGAACAAGTTCTCATTTACAATTGCGACCTGGCCAAGATAAAGCAAAGCGGTTCGACACATACAACGACACAGAGTTACACATGGAGTAAAACAAACATAAAGTCAATAAAACAGTATAAACAAGTCTATATACAATGTCCCCATGCACCAAGCGAGGCCCATACAGAAACGGTTTGTCGAGATCGGTGTGGAAGAACTTCACTGGCCTGCAATGAGCCCTGACTTCAACCCCATCAAACACCCATCTAGTGGAAAGCCTTCCCAGAAGAGTGGAGGCTGTTATAGCAGCAGAGGGAGGACCAACTCCATATTAATGCCCATGATTTTGGAATGAGACGTTCAACGTTCATGTAGTGTACTTTGTATCCCTCATTTATGCAAGTGTTTCCATTATTCTGGCAGTTACCTGTTGTTAAGATGTACAGAAATCCGGTGTTACCTGTAGGAACACGCAGAACAACCTAATGTGCTCAAGGAATCTGAGATCCATCAGGTATTCCTGGACACAATCCATGTGCATGCTAGATGAGCACATCTAATTGGCTATTTGTGCCTTAGCCAATGCTATTCTGTGAAAGCACACTCAACTCAATGAATATACCCATTTTACCTTCTTCAAATAGATTACATTCCAAACAGACTACTTCATTCATTGATGTACGTGTAAGCTACACTAACTTGTCACGATTATAAACACTCAACAGATAAAAGTAGGTCCCCTCTAAAGGTACTGTCTCACGACACAATGTCCATCACAATGTGGTTTTTTTTTTTTTTTTTTTTTTAAGCCATCAGCAACATTAGAATCTGTGACCTGGTCCCTACCGCAGTGCGTAGTCCACTGCGCTAGCAGGGGGGAGTGAACCACTGTTTTTTATTTATTTCAGTTACATAAAGCTGTTCAGTTAGTCAATTGTTTAGAATGTCAATAGAAATGTGATTTGTTAAGTATGTTGGGTAAGGTTGGAAAGCAAAAGCTGCATTAGCATTCGAACTGGTCGACCTTGTGTGTCGCAACCCGCATTTAATGCTCTCCATCCACCTCCAACCGATCTCCCTGCGAGCCTTTTCTTTATTTGACTTGAACCTGTACAATCTACCCACTGGACTGTCACTAAGGTCTGCCAACTGAGCTTTCATAACCAATCAATTCTTACCCGAAATATTATCACAGCCGTTTATTTTGATCGTCTATACCGGTCTAAAAATGTGGGCACAATCAGAACAGGGACAAGATGACACAGGACACATGTTAACACCAGGTATAAACGGGGCTTTTCAATATTATGTCTTCCAAATCAGAACTCTACCCTCTGATCATGCTGGTAAAACTGAAATCAATGGTTGCCATGACGATGGGTGCAGGACCACAGCATACTTCTGCTCTCCAGCTGAGGTCAGAGTACTCATCAGTTTAACCCTCTGGGGTCAGTTGAAGCTACACTGAGAAGCGGGTACCAGTCAAAAGAAAACAGACGGAAACAGGGAAAGACTACCTGGACATTTTAGTTTCCCCATTCCGAAACGAAAAATTTTCTGTCGCATGCCATAATGAACACGGCCCCGATGGAAGATGGATATAGTTGACAATGAAAAAGAAACCTCCACATGAGAAGATAGTTGATCAAAAATACCTGTCTAGCCTGACCAAGATCCCTTTAGCCTGACCTACTACTGATATGTCTGTTGTATGGTCATGTCTGTGACTCTATAAGGTTGTTCATTCTAGGTCATGTGCCTGCTGGGATTAGGGTTGACTCTGACCTTCTGGTGGCCAGATAAAGTAGAACACCTTAAGACCGACCGAGACCTACACTGACTACTGCTCATCAGTTACACAAGATCCTTAGTACATGGAAGAGGTCTGTGTCTTCTTTTACAAGGAATGAGAGCATATGCTTGGCTATGACTTATGTATTAAAACTGTAGTCTATACACGATAAGAAGAAACACTTCAGAATATAATTCACCCTTAATTAGATACAGTTGTAGGATTAAGTTATAAGGCCTGAGAAGGTGTGGTATATGGCCAATATACCACGGCTAAGGGCTGTTCTTATGCACGACGCAATGCGGAGCCCTTAGCCGTGGTATATTGGCCATATACCGCAAACCCCCTTGGTGCCTTATTGCTATTATAAACTGGTTACCAACATAATTAGAGCAGTGAAAATAAATGTTTTGTCATACCCGTGGTATACGGTCTGATATGCCATGGCTGTCAGTCAATCAGCATTCAGGGCTTGAACCACCCAACTTCTAATTAAATATATTATACAGTAAATATTGTATGGTTTATTTCACACCGAATGAACTGTAAGATATTGAATTTGTCCATCAGTGCCCCCACAGAAACAGAGGCAAGGCACTTCTGCTTGTGATGGTCGAGCGTGCGAGATAGACAGAATAACCTACTCCATACAGTTCTGTGAGAAAGAAAGGACAGATTGAGGGCAGTGACTTTAGTAAAAATTCTACCTTTGTCATTTGTCACTGAGAGAAACCAACTGGAGGATGTCTCTTCCCCCACTGAGCTGAAGTACCTGTCATCATTACTTTATCTAGTTTCAGAGGAGCCAGCGACATTGTTTTAGTTTCCTCAAAGTTTACAGCTGTTCTGACTGTTTGACGGTTTCAATTACTAGTATCCAAGAGAAAACAGAATCCATAACCCTTCCCATTCAGTAGCGCTGGGCTTCCTGTATGAATTATGGCTAATACTATTGAATCAAAACAAACATACTTTTAAGAAAGGTCTTATTTAACTGTTATTTAGGCTTCAGGCACATTAAATCTCCAAATGAGTCTATGTTCGGCAATCAAGTGCAGAGGATTATTGCATAAATTGTACAGTGTCCAGCTGTGACCTCTTTGCTCCAGGCTGCCTATCATGCCATTATAAACCACCAACACTCCTCACATGTACTAGTACAGTACTGTTATGCGACCATGTGACGTAAAGACTAACCTTTGCATAATGTTGTAGGCCTATAACAGCGATGAGCTATAATCGGGGGTGGGCCGTGGGTTATGTAGGCTGATGGAGATTTTGAGAGATTAAAAAGCGTTCCCATTCTAATGATCTCTCATGCGATGGCTTTGTTGAGTGTTTAAATGCCTGAGTGCTCTTTTTATAACAACGGAAGTGGTGTTTGTGATGTGTTGCCAAGGTCTTACCGTGTGTAACCCTTCAGTGTGACAACCAAGTGAAAGTGGCAAAGAAAAAACAATCTCCTTCAACATGAATTCGCCCTCTGCTAACTGTTGAATATGAAGGCCAACTTGAAACATAGTTCATTCACTATGCTGCTGCGCGCTAAGTCAGAACAGCCTCAAAAAGCATAGTTATCACTAAAGAATTTCATTTTTACAACTATAAAAATATTATCACTGTCCCACTCCTTTCATCCAGACCATCCTGTTGTACAAATTTGGAAATCCTATATCTGCAGTTGATTGAATTCCAGAATCATTATCATCATACACCTTTTCTTATTTTGACGTCATCTAAGTGAAGTTGCAGTAAGTCCCAATCAATTCGTCCCTAAATTGACTTTGAGGTGATTGACAACCGTTTTGCAACAGTGAGATTCTTATTGAGCAAATTCAGTTACATCCCTGCCTGTTTTGTACAGTTTGCTTCTGTTTGGTTCCTAATGAATACACCTCTGGGGCCAGTTCAGGATCAGCAACAGCACAGAACATTCAGAGAGAGATGTATGACCCACCCAGAACAAATATGATTGTCATCTTGTAGAATAGGAAATGTGTCACTTTAATGTATTATATGTCTATCTGCAACGTACTGGGCAATAGGCAGTGGTGTAAAGTACTTAAGTAACTATACTTTAAAGTACTACTTAAGTTGTTTTTGGGGGTATCTGTACTTTACTATTTATATTTTTAGCTACTTTTACTTCACTACATTCCTAAAGAAAATAATGTGCTTTTTACTACATACACTTTCTCTGACACCCAAAAGTACTTGGTTACATTTTGACAGGAACATGGTCCAATTCACGCACTTAACAAGAGAACATCCCTGGTCATCCCTACTGCCTCTGATCTGACGGACTCACTAAACACAAATGCTTCATTTGTAAATTATGTCTGAGTGTTGTAATCTGCCCCTGGTTATCCGTCAATAAAAATAAAAAAGGACATTTGTGCCGTCTGGTTTGCTAAATATAAGGAACGTGAAATGATTTTTACTCTTGATACTTAAGTATATCTTAGCAATTCCGTTTAGTTTTGATACTTAAGTGTATTTAAAACCATATACTTTTTTACGTTAACTCAAGTAGTATTTTACTGGATGACTTTTACTTGAGTCATTTTATATCAAGGTATCTTTATCTTTACTCAAGTATGATAATTGAGTACTTTTCCACCACTGGCAATATGCTTAAAGGGATAGTTCAACCAAATTACAAAATAACATACTGGTTTCCTTACCTTGGGATGGATTCAATCAATAGTGCTGCTTTACAGGGCGATTAGAAATTTAAAGGCCATGTTCCCACGTTAGTAGAGACTGCATTCACGGTAAACACTGTGTATGTTGGCTCAATCAGAAATTACCTTAAAATTTCAATCGCGCTAGAGTGCTGAACTTCAGCGATATGGATTGAATCCAGCCCCTTGTAAGCAGTCCATTGACTAAACCAATGTGTAATTTTGTAACTTGGGTGAACTATCCCTTTAATCTGTGTCCAGGAAACCAGCCCCTGAACGATTCACCTCAGTGAACAGGGCCTACCCACTGAACACAGATGTCATTCCAACATCTAGTTTTGATTTACATTTGGTTGAGATGTCAAGTGGTCAACTAATGTGAATTCAATATGAAATCAACAAAAAATCACCATGTTGGATTTACGTAAAAAGTTGGGTGAAAGAAATACAAAATTCCCTTAAATGTATGACTTTTTGCAAATCCAATCAGTTTTCCACATCGACTCAACGTCATCCATTTTTTTGAGGTGGAAACAACATTGATGCAACCAGTTTTTGCCCCGTGGGTAGGGCACACATCACAGAGTTGACACAAGGTATAAGTAGTTAGGCTCCAGTTCCTTCTGTCTGCATGATTCCCTGTTGCCAAAACAACCTCCCGGTTATTTATATTTCATCTCTACAGCAGCTGCCATTCCATAATGCTGAAACATGAGCACAGGAACATCTGAAAACAATTGACCGCAATGGGTCTCCATGGATGGACTGGAGGTAGCTGGGTTGATCACTGAGAGAGCTGTGCAAACACACTATGAAGCACTGACACATGTAGATAGATAGGACACCAGGTCGGCACATGGCCCAGGCATGGATGGACCTCTGTGGAGAGAAAGGAAGCACCTGGCTTGACTCTTACTGCCATTAAGAGGGCCAGCAGCTCATCTGGTCATCCATTTTAACCATTAGGCCAGAGGGTGATTCACTTTGCTGGTTTTCATTTTTTCTTCTAATAAAGGACTGTTTCAGATCTGGTGTTGAGTGAGCTATCTGGCCAATCAATTACATTATTTGATTAATTGATCAATTCACTAACCAGTAGCTCTTGAGGCCCATAACTGAATAGCTCTGCATTGAACGTTAGATTAAAACGTGTTATCGATTTGGTTACTAGTTAGCAAATGTTAGATCAGAACTTGTTTTTGAGATCTATACAATATAAATGATCTGGTTGCATTAGTCAGCGGCAATTACCACTATTATACAAAAACTGTCTGCATCCCAAATGGCACCCTATTCCCTATTCCCACTTTTGACCAGGGCCCATTTGGGCTCTGGGTGAATCTACAGAATTGGTTTGTCTCCAGGAAATGTATTTACATTATGATATATTCTAATTCATTCCAATACAATAACACACATATTGTTAACTCTTCCTAACCAGATGTAACATATGGATTTGCATTAATACAAGCATCAAAAGTCTCAATGCAAAGTTACATCTCACATTTCTATTTTTGGTGTTATTACATAAAACCAATCAGAATTCAGAAGAATGCCAAAGTCATGTCGGGGAAAAGATTTCTGGGGTGTGGTGTAATATGGAGAATCTGCAAGCCAGTCTATTTCCTATCATGTAAACTCCAACAGAAATAACTTCAAATGTATAACTTCAAATGAAACCAAATCTTTGGCACTCATGACTACTCGTTTCAATGAAATGTTCAGCCAACTTACAAGCAAATACTCTATGAATTTATTGTTACAAATCAACTTACAAGCAAATACTCTATGAATTTATTGTTACAAATCAACTTACAAGGTTGCTAGCCAAATAGCCAGCTAACGTTAGCCCTACTAGCCTGCTAACACTATCCCTACCAGCCTGCTTACGTTACATTAGCACTGAATGAGTCAGCCAGTTGCTATCAACACCTAGCTAACAGCTACAGTGCCCTCAGAAAGTATTAATATCCCTTGGTGAATTCAACAGTTTGTGTTACAGCCTGAATTCTAATTGGATAAAATGTTTTAAAAAATATACACTACCGTTCAAATGTTTGGGGATCACTTAGAAATGTCCTTGTTTTTGAAAGAAAAGCCCATTTTTGTTCCATTAAAATGATCAGAAATACAGTGTTATTGTTGTAAATGACTATTTGTTTATGTAACTAGGCAAGTCAGTTAAGAACAAATTATTATTTTTAATGATGGCCTAGGAACTGAACTGCCTTGTTCAGGGGCAGAACGGCAGATTTTTACCTTGTCAGCTCGGGGATTCGATGTAGCAACCTTCCGGTTGCTAGTCCAACACTCTAACCTCTAGGCTACCTGCCACCCCATGGAATATCTACATAGGCATACAGAGGCCCATTATCAGCAACCATCACTCCTGTGTTCCAATGGCATGTTGTGTTAGCTAATCCAAGTTTATATTTTAAAAGGTTAATTGATCATTAGAAAACCCTTTTGCAATTATGTTAGCACAAGCTGAAAACAGTTGTGCTGATTAAAGATAAATAATAAAACTGGCCTTCTTTAGACTAGTTGAGTATCTGGAGAATCAGCATTTGTGGGTTCGATTACAGGCTCAAAATGGCCAGAAACAAAGAACTTTCTTCTGAAACTCGTCAGTCTATTCTTGTTCTGAGAAATGAAGGCTATTCTATGCGAGAAATTGCCAAGAAACTGAAGATCTCTTACAACGCTGTGTACTACTCCCTTCACAGAACAGCGCAAACGGGCTCTAACCAGAAAAGAAAGAGGAGTGGGAGGCCCCGGTACACAACTGAGCAAGATGACAAGTACATTAGAGTGTCTAGTTTGAGAAACAGACGCCTCACAAGTCCTCAACTGGCGGCTTAATTAAATAGTACCCGCAAAACACCAGTCTCAACGTCAACAGTTGCTCCGGGATGCTGGCCTTCTAGGCAGAGTTGTAAACAAAAAGACATATCTCAGACTGGCCAATAAAAATAAAAGATTAAGATGGGCAAAAGAACACAGACACTGGACAGAGGAAGGTTGGAAAGAAGTGTTATGGACAGACAAATCTAAGTTTGAGGTGTTCGGATCACAAAAAAGAACATTCGTGAGACGCAGAAAAAATGAAAAGATGCTGGAGGAGTACTTGACGCCATCTGTCAAGCATGGTGGAGGCAATGTAATGGTCTGGGGGTGCTTTGGTGGTGGTAAAGTGGGAGATTTGTACAGGGTAAAAGGGATCTTGAAAAAGAAAGGCTTTCACTTAATTTTGCAACGCCATGACATACCCTGTGGACGGCGCTTAATTGTGGAGCCAATTTCCTCCTACAACAGAACAATGACCCAAAGCACAGCTCCAAACTATGCAATAACTATTTAGGGAAGAAGCAGTCAGCTGGTATTCTGTCTATAATGGAGTGGCCAGCACAGTCATCGGCTCTCAACCCTATTGAGCTGTTGTGGGAGCAGCTTGATCATTTGGTACATAAGAAGTGCCCATCAAGCCAATCCAATTTGTGGGAGGTGCTTCATGAAGCATGGGGTGAAACCTCTTCAGATTACCCCAACAAATTGACAACTAGAATGCCAAAGGTCTACAAGGCTGTAATTGCCACAAATGGAGGATTCTTTGACGAAAGCAAAGTTTGAAGGACACAATTATTATTTCAATTAAAAATCATTATTTATAACCTTGTCAACATCTTGACTATATTTCCTATACATTTTGCAACTAATTTCAGGTATGTTTTCATGGAAAACAAGGAAATGTATAAGTGACCCGGCAGTGTATATTCTCACAAATCTACACAGTATGCAAAACGAACTATATAAGAGATGTTAATGTAGGCAGAACGCATTGGAGTAGGCTTCTCCCCATAACGACAGTGAAAACATGTTTTTTAAAATATTTGCAAGTTGAAATACAGTTGAAATACAGTTGAAATACAGAAAATGAAATACAGAAATATCTAATTGACTATTGATTTGATTACAGAAGTACTCACACACCTTTGCTATTACATTTCAAATTGAGTACAGGTGGATCAAAGTTCCTTTGATCATCCTTGAGATGAGGCTACAACTTGATTGGAGTCCACCTGTGGCCAATTCAATTGTTTGGACATGATTTAAAAAGAAACACACCTGTCTTTGTAAGGTCCCACAGTTGACAGTGTATGTCAGAGCAGAAACTATACCCTGAAGTCCAAGGAACTGTCCATAGATCTCCAAGATAGAATTGTGACGAGGCATAAATCTGGGGAAGGGTATAAAACAATTTCTATAGTATTGACATTTTCCAAGCGTACATCATTGGGAAACTGAAAAAAATATGGAACTACCCGACCAAACTGAGCAACCGGGCAAGAATGACCTTGGTCAGGGGGGTGACCAAGAACCCACTCTGATAGAACTATAGAGTTCCTTGGCTGAGATGGAAAACCTGCTTGAAGGACAACAGTCTCTACAGCATTTCACCAATCTGGGCTTTATGCGAGAGTGGCCAGACAGAAGCCACCCCTGAGAAAAAGGCACATGACAGCACGCCTGGAGTTTGCAAAAAGGCACATGAAAAACTCTGAGCGCATAAGGTAAAAGATTATGTGGTCTGAAGAGACAAAAATGTAACTCTTTGGCCTGAATGCAAAGCGCTATGTATGGCGAAAACCAGGCACAGCTCATCACCCTTCCAACACCATCCCTATAGTGAACCTTTTACTGTGGGAATTGTGATCGAATCAATGCAATATTAGACACTTTCAATGCAAGACTTATTAATATTATTATTATTATTATTATTATTAATAACTATACAAGAGATTTTATTGTAGGCAGAGCGCATCGGAGTAGGCTTCTATTGCATTTACAGGCACAACTCAGGCACCTACTCTACACAGACCAGTGCGCCATAACCAATCAGAGCTGCAGTAGGCCTATATACAAATAGATATTTGCCATATATGGATCTTTGCCATTCACTTTGAACTTGACTGTTTTTACAGCGACTCCTGTGGCAGGCCGGGCGCAGTGCGCGCTAACCAAGGTTGCCAGGTGCACGGTGTACCCTCCGACACATTGGTGCGGCTGGCTTCCGGGTTGGATGAGCGCTGTGTTAAGAAGCAGGCTGGTTGGGTTGTGTATCGGAGGACGCATGACTTTCAACCTTCGTCTCTCCCGAGCCCGTACGGGAGTTGTAGCGATGAGACAAGATAGTAGCTACTACAACAATTGGATACCACGAAATTGGGGAGAAAAAGGGGTAAAAAAAAAAGTTTAAAAAAAAGAGAGTCTTAGGGGCAAAGATGCATTGTTTCAGCCTCTTCACCACACTGTCTGTGTGAATGGACCATTTCAGGTTGTCAGTGATGTTCACACGGAGGAACTTGAAGCTTTTCACCCTCTCCACTGCGGCCCCATCAATGTGGATGGGGGCATGCTCTCTCGGTTGTCTCCTGAAGTTCACAATCAGCTCCTACATCTTGTTGACGCTGAGGGAGAGGTTATTTCCCTGACACCACTCCACCAGGGCCCTCGCCTCCTCCCTGTAGGCTGTTTTGTCGTTGTTTGTAATCAGGCCTACCACGGTTGTCGTCAGCAAACTTGATGATACAGTTGGAGACGTTCGTGGCCACGCAATAATGGGTGAACAGGGAGTACAGGGAGGGCTGAGCCCCCATGATGAGGATCAGCGTGGTGGAGGTGTTGCCTATCTTCACCACCTGGGGAACTTCTGGATATTATATTGGTGATCACTTACCAGCTTTTCGACCAGAAATGAGATTTCCCTGAATTGGAGCCTTTATTTGAACTCCCCAAAGCAGTTCCATTCATCCTGGGGGCTACTCCATGACGCCACCACAGCGGAATAAGGAGTGTGCTCCTAGTCATACTCAAGGGGCATACATACCATCCACCGCTTCCGAGTATATTACTCGCTAACGTTCAGTCTCTGGACAGCAAAGCATATGAGCTCAGGGTGAAAATCTCCTTCCAGAGAGACACCAGGGACTGTAACATACTCTGTTTCACTGAATCACGTCTCTCTCCGAATATACTGTCCCTGTCCATTTAGCCAGCAGGGTTCTCCGTCCATCGCGCAAACAGGATGAAAGAACTCCTGAAACACAGAGCCGAGGTCGCGGGCTACTGCTACACATGATGACTGTGAACTTTTGTTCTCCGTGGCACAGATAAGACATTTAAGTGTGTTAACCCTCGCAAGGTTGCCGGCGCAGACGACATCTCTAGTCGTGTCATCAGAGCACATGCAGACCAGCTGGCTGGAGTGTTTATGGACATATTCAATCTCTCCCTATCCCAGTCTGTTGTCCCCACTTGCTTGAAAGCGAATGTAACTGAACTAAATTACTATTGCCCCATAGCACCCACATCTGTCATCATGAAGTTATTTTTTTGAGGCTAGTTAAGGATCATATCACCTTCACCTTACCTGACACCCACGACAATTTGCATACCTTCCCAATAGATCCACGGATGACGGAATGGGCATGGCACTGCATACTGCTCTATCCCATCTGGAAAAGAGGAATACCTATGTAAGAATGCTGTTCAACTCAGTTTCCAGTAGTTAACACAGCCACAAATCCGTGAAGTTCATGAGGTGTGGCTAACCTTAGCCAGCCTGAGCTAGGTGTGGAGCTAGCATACCAACTCAGTAGCACAGAGTAGATCCTCTATATGACGTTCAGAAATAGTGCATTGTGGGTAGTTCTGAAGATATCTGTAAATAAGTTAACATAACTATGTTTGTAGTTATAGATAACCAGATTGTGACTACAACTAAGTCTTTGATCACAATGTGTTGTGACTTTAGTGAGTAAAAGCTCATGCTTCCTACCCTTTAATGGGACTTCGTGCAGCCAGTGGCAATGTCCGTTTTAGGTATAATGCCAGGAGCTTGTGGATTTGACCAGCCAGGTCACCCATGATATGGGCCTAACCATCTGTCTCAGATTCCAAAGGTTGACAGTTCGAGTCCAGTGATTAAAAACAAATCCTATCCCAAACCTTAACCCTTATCTTAACCATTCGGAGTTATTGCCTAACCTTAAGAATTTGGAGTTAATGCCTAAACTTAAACTTAAGAATATCCCAATTCCCCAGGGCAGTGATTGGGGACACTGCCCTGTGTAGGGTGCTGTCATTTGGATGGGATGTTAAACGAGTGTCCTGACTCTCTGAGGTCATTAAAGATCCCATGGCACTTATTGTAAGAGTAGGGGTGTTAACCCCAGTGTCCTGGCTAAATTCCCAATCTGGCCCTCAAACCGTCACCTAATAATTTTTATTTTTTTAACCAGGCAAGTCAGTTAAGAACAAATTCTTATTTTCAATGACAGCCTAGGAACAGTGGGTTAACTGCCTGTTCAGGGGCAGAACAACAGATTTGTACCTTGTCAGCTCAGGGGTTTTGAACTTGCAACCTTCCGGTTACTAGTTCAACACTCTAACCACTAGGCTACCCTGCCACCCTAGTTTACAATTGGCTCATTCATCCCCCTCCTCTCCCCTGTAACTATTCCCCAGGTCGTTGTTACAAATGAGAATGTGTTCTCAGTCAACTTACCTGGTAAAATAATGGATAAATATATTTTTTTAAATAAATACATAAAAATAAAAAAACGTGTTACAAGTTGTGCAATAATTTGGGATATATAGCCTATTTGAATCATTATGGAACGCAGACCATACGTAGTAGATTAAACCTTTAGCCTAGCGCACGGTTTACGACAACTGGACTGTTGTCGTCACATATCCATGATTAGTGAGGATTATTAAGGGTCGATTTATAGTACTACTGTTCAACCCCAATTGCACACTTTTCTCACCTTCCAATATTTCATGTATTGAACAATTGTGTATGTCAACTTTCCGGATGAATCAAACCACTGTTTTTTACTCACTAATATATTTTGTGCTTAAAGGCTCTCCAAAACTGTTTTTGTATTTTTCATAAATACAGTGCATTTGGAAAGTATTCATACCCCTTCACTTTTTCCACATTTTGTTACGTTCCAGCCTTATTCTAAAATGGATAAAATACAAATAAATCCTCATCAATCTACACACAATACCCCACAATGACAAAGTGAAAACAGGTATTTAGACATATTTACAAATTCATAAAACATTAAAATAAACAAACCTTATGTACATAAGTATTCAGAACCTTTGAGACCCCTTTCCATTGATCATCCTTGAGATGTTTCTACAACTTGATTGAAGTCTACCTTTTGTAAATTAAATTGATTGGACATGATTTGGATTGGACATGTCTATATAAGGTTCCATAGTTGACAGTGCGTGTCAGAGCAAAAACCAAACCATGAGGTTGAGCTCCGAGACAGGATTGTGTCGAGGTACAGATCTTTGGAAGGGTACCAAAACATTTCTGCAGCATTGAAGGTCTCCAAGAGCACATTGGCCTCCACCATTCTTAAATGGAAACAGTTTGGAACCACCAAGACTCTTCCTAGAGCTGGCTACCCGGCCAAACTGAGCAATCAGGGGAGAAGGGCCTTGGTCAGAGAGGTGGCCAAGAACCCAATGGTCAACCTGACAGAGCTCCAGAGTTCATCTGTGGAGATGGGTGAACCTTCCAGAAGGACAACCATCTCTGCAGCACTCCACCAATCAGGCCTTTATGGTAGAGTGGCGAGATGGAAGCCAAGACCCTAACCCTAAGCACACAGCCAAGACAACGCAGGAGTGGGTTCGAGACAAGTCTCTGAATGTCCTTGATGTCCCAGATAGAGCCTGGAATTTAACCCGATCTAATATTTCTGGAGAAACCTAAAAATAGCTGTGAAGCGACGCTCACCATCCAACCTGACAGAGCTCGGAAGGATCTGCAGAGAAGACTGGGAGAAACTCCCCAAATACAGGTGTGCCAAGCTTGTAGCGTCATACCCAAGAATACTCGAGGCTGTAATCACTGCCAAATGTGCTTTAAGAGTGTGTAAATGGAACCTAATTCAATTCTTATACACTTTTCTCTCTATGCGTATTCTGACCTTGAATTTAAGCATGAGGATAGCATTCTATTCACTCGCTATTCGTTCGCGGTGGAGATATAAGAATGTTTGCATGTATGCAGTTTAGAATCAATTAATCAATCCATTTTATTTCACAATTTGTATCATGTTAAATATTAGCCAGTATATTAGCCATTGGGAACCATCATCAGTAATTCCCACATACTTTTATAATTGTCACTTTAGTGTTCATTTGTTCAATTTGTACCTTACATTTCATATCATTCCATTCCGTGTACCTTTCTTTCCTCTGTCATGTCTGTGTTGTTGTTCCTGAAGTTCACTAGCATTAGTGGATCATAATAGGCTAACATTGTGCCATCATTTGGGACATGTAGCCAATTTGAATCATTATGGAACTCAGACCACATGTAACAGGTTAATCGTGGAGGCTGGCGCACGGTTCACGACGACTGGACCATTGTCATACAGTTCCATGATTAGTGAGGATTAAGGTAAATGTATAGGACTTTTGTTCAAGCCTTATTGTACGCTTTTTACCACCTTCAAATATTTCATGGGTTGAAGTTGAATATGACAACTTTCAGGATGAATCAAGCCCCTGTCTGTTTAATTAAAAATATTTTGTGCGTAAAGGCTCTCCAAACTAATTTTGGCAGATGGCAGATGGTGATGAGACGAAGACGAATATGCATATATTTATATGGATTTCTTTCATTGATCGCTATATTCTGAACCCATTTTCACAAAGTATTCTAGTCTGTAGAAAAAAAATCAAATTAATGGTAAAATAATGGTGTCAGATAAATCTACTTAAAACCCTATTGAATGTAAACTCCACGAGAAAATCTGTTGAGCGGCAAGTGGGAGGGGTTTCAGTGGTTTAATTAAATGTATTGAGCACGCTTGCAAAGCCTGGTAAAAAAAAAAAACATTAATCTATACACAATACCCCATACTGACGAAGCAAAAAAACTACACTGCTCAAAAAAATAAAGGGAACACTTAAACAACACAATGTAACTCCAAGTCAATCACATTTCTGTGAAATCAAACTGTCCACTTAGGAAGCAACACTGATTGCTGCCAGAGGTAGCCTGACTGCCATTAGGTACCGAGATGAGATCCTCAGACCCCTTGTGAGACCATATGCTGGTGCGGTTGGCCCTGGGTTCCTCCTAATGCAAGACAATGCTAGACCTCATGTGGCTGGAGTGTGTCAGCAGTTCCTGCAAGAGGAAGGCATTGATGCTATGGACTGGCCCGCCCGTTCCCCAGACCTGAACCCAATTGAGCACATCATGTCTTGCTCCATCCACTAACGCAACGTTGCACCACAGACTGTCCAGGAGTTGGCGGATGCTTAAGTCCAGGTCTGGGAGGAGATCCCTCAGGAGACCATCCGCCACCTCATCAGGAGCATGCCCAGGCGTTGTAGGGAGGTCATACAGGCACGTGGAGGCCACACACACTACTGAGCCTCATTTTGACTTGTTTTAAGGACATTACATCAAAGTTGGATCAGCCTGTAGTGTGGTTTTCCACTTTAATTTTGAGTGTGACTCCAAATCCAGACCTCCATGGGTTGATAAATTTGATTTCCATTGACAATTTTTGTGTGATTTTGTTGTCAGCACATTCAACTATGTAAAGAAAAAAGTATTTAATAAGAATATTTCATTCATTCAGATCTAGGATGTGTTATTTTAGTGTTCCCTTTATTTTTTTGAGCAGTCTATTTTAGCAAATGTAATAAAAATGTAAAACTGAAAAATCACATTTACATAAGTATTCAGACCTTTTAACTTGGGTCAGAATTGGCCCCGGTTGAATGAAATGTATTCAGTTTGCGCAAGGGAACCACGCCTGCAAAGGCTGCTATGCACCTGCTTAAGGTAAGTCTGAATACCAACTATTGTGAAGTACGTATGAATGGCGTACATTTCCTAAATCGGCCCCTTAGGGCTCTATTCAATCAGATTGCTTTAGCTGACATCCTCAAAAGCGGTTGTTTTGGTGGTGTCATAAATGGAACTTGTGTTGAGCTGTCAAATCCTACCAGCTCTCAGTCTCAAGTCAGAATTAGACGTTCATCCATTTTTCTCAAACGTCAAATTTTCAAGTTGTTCCAAACACCACATTTTCAAGTTATTTCATAGTTTTGATGTCTTCACTATTATTCTACATTGTAGAACATAATAAAAACTAAAGAATAACCCTTGAATGAGTAGGTGTGTCCAAAACGTTTTACTGGTACTGTGCATATACACCTGTGCATGAAGACCTTCCTAATATTGAGTTGAACCCCTCCACTTCTGCCCTCAGAACAGCCTCAATTCTTCAGGGCTTGGACTACAAGGGGACGAAAGCATTCCACAGGGATGCTGACCCATGTTGAGTCCAATGTTTCCCACAGTTGTGTCAAGTTGGCTGGATGTCCTTTGGGTGGTGGACTATTCTTGATACACACAGGAAACTGTTGTGTGAATAACCAATACGTTTTGCAAGTCTTGGCACCCACTACCATACCCTGTTCAAAAGCACTTAAATCTTTTGTCTTGTACATTCACCCTCTGACAATCCATGTCTCAAGGCTTAAAAATCCTTCTTTAACCGGTCTCCATCTACACTGATTTAAAGTGGATTTAACAAGTGACATCAATAAGCGGTCAAAGCTTTCACCTGGTTCGTCTGTCATGAAAAGGGCAGGTGTTAATGTTTTGTATACTCTTGTGTAGAACTGTCACCGACTTTTACATTACACCCATTTACACACGCTTAACTCAGGTCAGAATTAGGAGCTTTGGCGTGCCAGGCTAAACTTCCCTGCCGTTTTTGCTTCCCTGCCAGTGGCTTTCACATAGAGCCTGAAGCGAACTGGTGCACATGTACAGATACTGTGTGTGACAGCAGTCTAATCTTGCTCTTTGCAGTGCTGCTGTGCAAAGTCATTTCGCTCAATACCTTTAAGGCAACAAGATCTATAAACTTAAGGGTGTGCAGACAACTAAACAGTTACAACACTCAATGCAAAAGTGTATTTAGTTCAAGTAAAGAGTCACAATTGTGGAGAGAATTTAATAAAAACCAAAGCGGGGTATAAATGTTATGGGCCAATCAAGGTTTGTTTATTTAAGAGACCAATGAGAAAATGGGGAGGGAGACAGGAGGGAAAGACAAGTTTATTTTGACTGTATTCGACCAAATCATTCACACACACCCTTCCCATATTATATTATACAACCACCCACACACAGAGCCCTGCTATTCTCAGTGCTCCCCATCCTTTTAGCTTCAGTGGTCAGCCTTGTTCAACTGACTGAATGACAACCCGTGAGGAGTGATGCCTTGTCTTTAGAGAACACAAAACATCATTACAACATAAAATTAGGGCAATCAAGAGCTAAACCTTACGAAAGCTTACTAAAAAAACAACATTGCTCATCAGTAATTGGCACAAAGATTAAGAGCAAGAGAGATTGAACAAATTACACCCAATGCCCCCCACCCGTGTCAAAAAAATGACTCAGAAAAAGAAATAACACCAGTGATGAACTGAATACATAAACGAATCTATAATAAATCAAATGGGTGGTGGTGGTCCCCATTACTAATGGGACACTTCATGATTTGGGCAATGAGGTCCCTCTACTTCCCCAGTCAGATAAACATGTGGATACAATATGTATGGCTCTGCATGCAGTTTGAAGGAAGTTACTAACTACTACAGGCTTAATTGCTAACTAGAGTTAGTTAACGAATGCTCACAAAACTACCTCTAACTTCCTTTGTACCAGACATCGAGACATAAAAATGGCATCCCCAAGTTCATCTAACTCTGGGGAAGTAGATAAAGGGCAATTGCCAAAAATTCCGAAGTATCCCTTCACATTTCGATAGAACACGGTGTGTATTAATCATTTCTCAGACAAATTCAACTGTAATTCATTGCACACACACAGAACACCTGCGCAGGACAGAAAGCAAGGATGGGGTGTTGTGCAAACTGCTTTTATGAATACATGAGGAACATCCCCGAGGGGGGGGGGCAGCACATGTAAACAAAATATGCAGGTGTCTTAGCCTAGCAGTTCTTCGCGAGCAAATAAAACAGCCTTCCTCACCATCTGCTGCAGCAATAGCATCTGTCTAGCACTTGGACATGCAACCAAGAGCTGGCTCGCGTGTTCTGGGTGTTTCGTACAGAGAAATGTGGCAGCGAATGGGGCCGTGCTAATAGTAACGCTAGTCGGTGGCTATGTATGTAGGAGAGGAATGTGTGGGTCAAACCAGCAATGCTACTTATGCACAGTGGTCAGCATGCAATGCTTAAATGCATGTTTCATCACACTTGGAGAAGCAAAAGAGTTACAGCGAGGGGAAATTAGAAGCCTGTGCTTTTCCTGGACATTTTATTATCTCTGAGAGTAAAAAAAAAAAAAAAAAAGACAAATAGGTGTTAATAGGCTCCGTTAAGTCTCCGTACATCACCAGTTGCTCTTGAACATCAATAAATATATTGTGAAGTGTTTGCAATGTCACGACATCTTGGGTTGTTGTTTCCTCTGGATAGCCAAGCTTGGGTTGGTTTATGCCAGGGCCAGAACTAAGGGGAGAAATGAATCAGAATGACAAGATGGACTAACGTTCACATTGGGAAACACATTCAGCAGGGCACATTGTAGAACGCTCAGATACATATAATATAGGCCATTTCTAACAAACATGCGTTTGACATAGCACAAGGACTACCAGCAGCTCTATTCATGGACATTTCTATTGGCAATGTTCCACAACATGTGCCTAACTGAACGTGGACCTAGTGAGGCGACTTCATACAAGAAGAAAATGGACAGAGTAGTATACTTACCGCTTATAGCTTCCTGGGCAAAGTACTTAACATCCATATCTGTGTCTGTGTCTAGTTTCTCCAGGACTGGTTTCACCTCTGTCTGCAGAGCACTGAGAAAAATGAAACGTTTCACACAGGGCACACATTTTCCACACCCTCCCGTGCCATAATGGATTAGCTGACTGCAAGGACATACGGGTGGATATGGAGATCTGGGTCGTGTTCAGTAGACGCAAAACATACTGTCACAGAGTAACTCTAATGAGCATCCTTACTGGGCCAGTTCAGGCAAGAGCCTCATCGGTTTCATAATTTTTACTCCTGTTTTGTGCACACTGAACACAACCCTGATGTAGACTGTGGTCAAGTCATCGGAGATGGTTGTTCAGGTAGGTCTGAACGAGATGAACGAGGGCTTTGTGATGGACGAGGAGGACGTACTTGCTGTCAAGGACGGGGCCGATCTTCTGGAGGGACTTGGCCACATTGAAGCGCACGTTGGCCACCTGGTCGTTGGACATCTTGAGGACCACAGGCAGCATCTGCTTAGTGGTGATGTCCTGGCCACAGACCTCAGACAGAGCCTGGGGTGGATGACATAAAAACCAACAATGCATAAACAAATGATCGTTAGACACAAGTGACTAAATTACTCTGGATAAGAGCATCTGATAAATGCCTAAAATATCAGATTTAAAATCATGATAAATTACCAGAATAAATGACGGGGACAGTAAGGTACCTGCTAAAAAAGTATAATTGTTTTAGAATTAAAATGTTGGCCAAAAATGACTTGGTTTAAATCCATCTGAGGTTTAAGGAGATCAACCCTATACTACGAATCAGGTTAGAAGCGTAAGCGAGGTAACTGATCAATTCAGGGTTCAAATCGGGATAACTGGTCATACGAAAGTGGCTCACCTTTTAGCCATTTCTATGGCAACTGATCCTTCAGAACTAACCTGCTCCAAGGCAGGCCACTAACTCCACTTACCCTGAATGAAATGACTGAGCTGCGAGGTGAGGAGCAATGAAATCAGATTCCCTCCCTTTCGCAAAGTTTGCGTCATCATTCACTTCATTTGTGAGAGACAAATGATCACACGTTTTATGAATGAAATGTGTTATAGTCATATTAAAAAACCCATCTCACTAAACATTTAGTAATGACAGCAAGCATAAGAAAGTTCACGCATAGTAAAAGGTTTATATGACATAATACCATTATTTTATAGATGGGGGGGGGGGCAAAACAGCTATTTGTGCATTGATAAGCACCCCAAAGTCTGCATTAATGATATGTAATAAAAAAATGCACTTTAATATCCTACTTTATACCATAGCCTGCGAAATTTGCAAGAGCTTCTCTTTCATGTTGATTTCAGCAAAAGTCGTCACCGACTCTCCCATGGATTGATGATTCAGCGTCAACTCGAATAGTTTGGCGTTCAACTAGCCATGTGCGACATGCATGCAAAATTAAAAGCATGCTTGAGATGGAGGCAGCTACATGATCAATATCCACCTTGGTAATATGACTAGCTTTATATAAAAACCTGAGTAGATCTAGCTTCCATCGTATTATACGCCTAGTGTCTGAGGGTTTGTGTGTGGTGTACTTGTCAGGAGGACTCACGTTGATGCAGAAGAGCGTGGTCATCCTGTGCAGGTAGTTGGGGTCGTTGGCCATGCCCAGAACCTTGGGCACGATGGTGTTCTGGGCCCACTCGGCTCCAAACTTCTCCACCAGCTTCATAAGGTTACAGGTGGCTGCCTCGCGGATAGCGTATACTGTCGAAAACACACACACACTTTGAGACATTGGCCTGTAGCACTAGATAAACTACTAGGCCTAACTATTTTTAGTAGTAGGTGTAAAAAAAAAAAATGTAAGAAACTTTTAAAAAAGTGTTAGGGTTTTCCTTTACAAAACTATAATATTAATAGAACTAGGTGGACCTATTGACTTCGCAATTTAATTTGAGTAACGCTATCTAAAATGGAGATAAACATATTCAAACTCTATAAGCGAGTAGGTCGTCAGTACACTACTCAGGAAAAACCTGAGTACCCGGCACTTGCAAACATTGCTAGGTTTCTTGGTTCTTTTGAGTGCTTTTCTAGCCATTTGGCAGCCATCTTTGGATTATTGTCAGTTTGTTTGCCAAATAACAAATAAATAAAATGGAAAATCCCCAATTTGCATGGAAAACATGTCCATCAGTAATCGTGGCTAGAGAGGCTGGTGACTGCAGAACTGCTCAAAACACTCAATTGTGCCCAGAATACAGTGACATAACATCTGGGTACACACAAGCCTGATTACCTGATATTCAATACCGGCTTATAAACAGAGCGAGGGAGACCAGTGGGCCTGGGTAAAACACATTTCTAACCCACTGACAAACCTGGCCCTTTGGCTCCTAATACAGCCATAAAGAGACTGCTAGAGAGCCTAGCCGAGGCTAGAAGAGCATTGCCATTGGCCTATAGAACCCAAGGCTTTGGCGCTACAATGAGATATTAAAACCTGTGTGTGACTCTGGCCATGTCAGAAATCTGTCTGGGCAACTTCTTACTATAACTACATACGGTGTGCTAATCATATTACTTTGAACGTACTGTTTAGTATAAATGCAGTAAGCCACAAACTAGGCACACCCATCCTGAGAAATGTCATCCAATGCTTAATTGCGCCGTTTCCCACAATTCTTTCATTTTGGTACAGCCCATCCTCTTATCAGCTGTTGTCAAACAAGTGGGTTTGAAAAGACGCTTCTATTCCTTAATGTGCAGCGAATTCTACTAGATGAAGCCAAAATGAGGACATCCTGACATTTAAAAGCAACATCTTTATTGTTGAAATGTCATACAAAAACTTTCACTGAACAAAAATATAATATGCAACATGTAAAGTGTTGGTCCCATGAGCTGAAATAGATCACCAACATTTTCCAAACACACACAAAGCTTATTCTTCAATTTTGTGCACAAATTTGTTTAAATCCCAGTTAGTGAGCATTTCTCCATTGCCAAGATAATCCATGCACCTGGATTGACTTTTCCCGCGTAAACTCGGATTTGAGGGCCAAGTGGGGAGCCATGGCTGTTTTCAATGTTATCTTAGAGGCTTGATTGTCTCCGACTTAAAACACTTCCAACGAGATTTATAAAAATAAAAGAAAATGGGGGAAAAAGTGACATGGGCGGCAACATTTGATCATGTTAGGAAGAAGATTTGTATGGCACCATATACATGACCAGCTAATGTAAAAGTCCATAATATCAACAAAAGGGCCAAATGGACATGGAAGGGTAACCGTTGAGTGTAATTTTCTCTTACGCTATCGGTCATCAATAAAGTGTGTAACCAATAATATCTTATACTTCACAGAGTCGTGGCTGAACGACGACATTATCAACATACAGCTGGCTGGTTACACACTGTATCAGCAGGATAAAACAGCATCGACTCGTAAGACAGGGGGGGCGGACTACGCATATTTGTTAACAGCTGGTGCACGATGTCTAAGGAAGTTCAGGTTATGCTCACCTGAGGTAGAGTATCACTTAATAAGCTGTAAACCACACAATCTACCTACAGAGTTTACATCTGTATTTTTCATAGGAGTCTACATACCACCACAGACCGATGCTGGCACTAAGACCGCACTCAATGAGCTGTATTTCACTACAAGCAAACAGGAAATACTCATCCAGAGGCGGCGCTCCCAGTGGCTGGGGACTTTAATGCAGGGAAACTGAAATGTGTTTTACAAAATTTCTAACAGCCTGTTAAATGTGCAACCAGAAGAGGAGAGGCGGGGGGGGGGACAACAAAACAACTCTAGACCCCCTTTACTCCACACACAGACGTGTGCAAAGTGATCCCTCGCCCTCCATTTGGCAAATGTGACAATTCTACCCTCCTGATTCCTGCTTACGAGCAAAAATGAAAGCAGGAAGGACCAGTGACTCGATCAATAAAAAAGGGGTCAGATGAAGCAGATGCTAAACTACAGGACTGCTTTGCTAGCACAGACTGGAACATGTTCTGGGATTCTTCCCATGGCATTGAGGAGTACGCCACATCAGTCATCGACTTCATCAATAAGTGCGTCGATGACGTAGTCCCCACAGGCACTGTACGTACATACCCCAACCAGAAGGGATGGATTACAGGCAACATCCGCACTGAACTAAAGGCCAGAGCTGCCGCATTCAAGGAGCGGGAGCTTATAAGAAATCCCACTATGCCCACCGACGAACCATCAACCAGGCAAAGCGTCAATACAGGACTAAGACCGAATCGACGCTCGTCGGATGTGGCAGGGCTTGCAAGCCATTACAAGAACAAAAGGGAAGCACAGCCAAGAGACACAAGCCTACCAGACGAGCTAAACTACTTCTATGCTCGCTTTGAGGCAAATAACACTGAAACATGCATGAGAGCACCAACTGTTCAGGATGACTGATCTCGCTCTCCGCAGCCGATGTGAGTAAGACCTTCATACAGGTCAACATTCACAAGGTCGCAGGGCCAGGCGGATTATCAGGGCGTGTACTGCGAGCATGCGCTGACCAACTGGCAACTGTCTTCACTGACATTTTTAACCTCTCCCTGTCTGAGTCTAACACCAACATGTTTTAAGCAGACCACCATATTCCCTGTGCCCAAGAACACTAAGGCAACCTGCCTAAATGACTACCGACCCGTAGCACTCACACGTGTAACCATGAAGTAGTTGAAAGGCTGGTCATGGCTCACGTCAACACCATTATCCCAGAAACAATAGACCCACTACAATTTGCATACCACCCTAATAGATCCACAGACGATGCAATCTCTATTGCACTCCACACTGCCCTCTCCCACCTGGACAAAAAGAACACCTATGTGAGAATGCTATTCATCGACAACAGCTCAGTGGAGCAGATTGTGTGTGTCAAGTTCCTTGGCGTCCACATCACCAACAAACTAGAATGGTCCAAACACACCAAAACATTCATGAAGAGGACAAGACAAAACCTATTCCCCCTCAGGAGACTGAAAAGATTTGGCATGGGTCCTCAGATCCTCAAAAAGGTTCTACAGCTGCACCATCGAGAGCATCCTGGCTGGTTGCATCACCACCTGGTATGGCAACTGCTCAGCCTCTGACTGCAAGGCACTAGAGGGCAGTGCATACATCCCAGTACATCACTGGGGCAAAGCTTTCTGCCATCCAGGACCTCCATACCAGGCGGTGTCAGAGGAAGGCCTTAAAAATGGCCAAAGATTCCAGCCACCCTAGTCATAGACTGTTCTCTGCTACTGCACGTTAAGCAGTACCGGAGCGCCATGTCTAGGTCCAAGAGGATTCTAAACAGCTTCTACCCCCAAGCCATAAGACTCCTGAACATCTAATCAAATAGCTACACAGTTTGATTCAACTGCAGGGATGTCCACCAGAGCAGTTGCCAGATAATTTCTCTACCATAAGCCGCCTCCAGCGTCATTTTAGAGAATTTGGCAGTACGTCCAACTGGCCTCACAAACGCCGACCACGCAGACACGGGACCTCCACCTAATAAGGCCCTTTTGAGGGGAAAACCCTTATTCTGATTGGCTGGGCCTGGCTCTCAAGTGAGTTGGTCTATGGCTGCGTCCCTGCCCAGTCATGTGAAATCCATAGATTGGGGCCTAATGAATTTTCCAATCGACTGATTTCCTTATATGAATTGTAACTCTGTAAAATTGTTGAAATTGTTGCACTTATGTTTTTGTTCAGTATATTTAGCCTACTATTTAAAATGCAAGTACAGGTATTTGGACTGTGTCTGACAAATGTATAGGGAATGTTCAACTATTGACCCATCTGCATCCTGTTTCTTCTATTCTACAGCCATGATGGTTGTCCATAAAGCCAGAAGGGAAATGGGGGATATGGTAATGTTAGGTAGATTGCGTTATGCATAGCGGAGAAAATGCCTCGACACTGACAATGGGTCAGTTTCGCATTTAGGAGGTTAGGATTGGGGGAGGCAATCCTGATCCTAGATCTGTAGCTTGGAAAAACTGTTGACCAGAGCTAAAGTCTTCCATGCTGAAATTTAAGCAGGTTTTCTGAGGACAAACAGAACCTAGTCTAAACACTGAGGACAGCTCTCAGAAGACATTTATTTCTAAACAGGATTACTAAAGATGCACTCGAGCGATAGGCCAACAACAGATTCAATCTTGCTGTTCAAGGCTTTATAGACTGGTTGGCTGACAATGTCACGAATATGATGCGCGCATCGATTTGGCTGAAGGGTGTGAGTTATGATTGAATGGTCAGATAGTTTAACAATAACAAGAAGCTGAACCACAGGTGGCTCGTTGGTAACGTGTGTTGTTTTGACTGATGTTTTGCAGTGCTTCCCCTATAATCAAATTGCCACTCATTTAAAGCAGCCCCCATGGTTTAACACACCGCGCCCCCCCCTCCATATTTGCCAGTTACTCACAGATAAAGTGCATTCGGAAAGTATTCAGACCCCCCAAATAATTAAAGGGCAACAGTAAAATAGCAATAGCGAGGCTATATACAGGAGGTACCGGTAAAGAGTCAATGTGCGGGGGCACCAGTTAGTCGAGGTAATTTGTACATGTAGGTAGAGTTATTAAAGTGATTATGCATAGATAATAACAGAGTAGCATCAGCGTAGAAGAGGATGGGGCACTGCAAATAGTCTGGGTAGCCATTTGATTAGATGATCAGGAGTCTTATGGCTTGGGGGTAGAAGCTGTTTAGAAGCCTCTTGGACCTATACTTGATGCTCCGGTATCCCTTGCCGTGCGGTAGCACAACATTGAATTTAACTTGCTCAGCTAGAGAGGAGAGGGCAGGAGAGACATTAAGGAGAGCACATTTCCCTGGCCTCTCCCAGTCCAAGTCACTGGGTTCTTATCAGACCTTTGTCATTGGCACAGCCATGAGGCTGAGAGCTGCAGCCTGACACGTCTCTCTCTCTCTCCCCCCAAACCAGAGGATGCGGGGGAGGAGGGAAGCTGGAGAAGAACTGCTAGCTGAGACAGCAGCATGGGACATGATCCGTTTGGGACGTGACCCACCTCTGTCCAATGTTGGAGTCCTTCTACTCCCGCCGACTTCTCACGGTGTGGACACAGAAGTAAAATGCATTGAACAGGGAGTGGTGTGTATTAGTGTGGGGGGGTTCTTACCGTGGTCAATGAGCCATGCCATGCAGAGGGTGTTCAGCTTCTCATCAAAGAACTCCACTCCCTGGAGTAGAGATTAGAAGTGAATATATTTCTAAACAATTTTCAAATAAAATCCAAACATGGAAGCAACACTATTACTGAATAGTAATTGAGGGTATGTCACTTTCTACATAGAAATCACAAATAAAGCTAGCTGAATTACTTACACATTGCATAGCATTTTTTTAACAATGATTTTGGTGACCAGCACTTGCCCACCATGAAATGCAGAACACACGCATGGCACATTTGATCAAAAGTAGTGCACTATGTACGGAATAGGGTGCAAGGGCTCTGGTCACAAGCAGAGCACTATGTAGGGAATAGGGTGCCGTTTGGGACGCAACCGAGGACTCACCAGCTGTCCGGCCAACAGGGGCATATACTCGATGATGGCCAGGCGGACCCTCCACTTGGCGTCCTCAGCCAGCTCCACGATAGCAGGCAGCAGCGACTGGGAGAGCTGGCGGATGCCGATCACCTCGTTGACACAGTCCAGGTTGGAGATGATGTTGAGGCGCACCTCAGGGCACTGCAGGGAGAAAGAGGGAGATGGAGAAAAAGAGCAAGAAAGAAAGGGAGAGAGAAGAGGGAGCAGTGAGAGGGATCTCTTGTATGAGTCTTGGGGATAATTACATTAGGGAACATTACATGTCATACGTCCTTCAAGAATGAAAGCCCTTTTATTTCAAGTGTTCTTCAGTGGCAAAAATCTTTGCGACAGAAAATCTGGGCTATTGCTTATGCTTCCCCATCTGCTGGTAATGACGCCTTTCTTGGCTCCAATCTCAACATGATATTAGCAACAACGGCTAAAAGAATTGCCAAAGACATTCCGCTCGTTCCCAACTCATGCTGCCAGTCCCAGACCCTTGATTCTTAGCCTCCGAATGTGCAGACACATTTCACATCAAGCTTTTTGTGAAACAAATAGGATACGACAGAGTTGGCAGCCAGCTGAGGGACAGTACAAAATCCAATAACTAAATATTTGGAGTAGAAATATTGACGAAAACAGATTATTTTTTATATCCGTGAGTCATTCGGGCTGTTTTGCAACTCAGTTGTCCGTTTTGACTGTAATCCTTTATGACACAAACCCTGTCAACTCAGCGTTGGCTGCAAGGCAAACTAGAACATCTTTTAATAGTAAGGCTGCCATAGATGACAGCCAATCGTATCTGTGTATTTGTGCACCTTTATTTTTGTTGCAGGGCAGTTTGCGTCATCTGCCCAAACCTTTCCACTCCAGTATCAATAAGCCACCAGAAATACAGTGCCTTAAATATACCCCTGGACCTTTTCCACATTGTTACATGACAGCCGTATTCTAAAATGGATTAAATGAATAACAATCCTCAATCTACACACAATACCCCATAATGACAAAGCGAAAACAGGCTAGAATTATATATATATTTTTTAACAAACAGAACCTTACCTTATTTACATAAGCATTCAGACCCTTTGCTATGAGACTTAAAATTGAGCTCAGGTGCATCCAGTTTCCGTTGATCATCCTTGATTGGTGTCCACCTGTGCCAAATTCAATTGATTGAACATGATTTGGAAAGGCACACGTGTCTATATAAAGGTTCCGGGGTTGACCATGCGTGTCAGAGCAAAAACCAAGCCACGAGGTTGAAACTGCCTCCCTCCATAGAGCTCGAATACATTTTGAAAAGATTTCTGCAGCATTAAGGGTCCCAAAGAACACAGTGGCCTCCACCATTCTTAAACGGAAGTTTGGAACCACCAAGACTCTTCCTAGAGCTGGCCACCTGGGCAAATTGAGCAGGGGGTTGACCAAGAACCCAGTGGTCACTGACAGAGCTTTAGAGTTCCTCTGTGGAGATGAGAAAACCATCTCTGCAACACTCCACCAAATCAGACCTTGATGGTAGCGGCCAGACGGAAGCCACTCTTCAGTGAAATGCACATGATAGCCCACTTGGAGATCGCCAAAAGGCACCTAAAAGACTCAGACCATGAGAAACAATTCTTGATGAAACCAAGAATAAACTCTTTGGCCTAAATGCCAAGCATCACGTCTGGAAGAAACCTGGCACCATCTCTACAGTGAAGCATGGTGGTGGCAGCATCATGCTGTGGGGATGTTTTTCAGCAGCAGGGACTGGGAGAATAGTCAGGATCGAGGCATAGATAAACAGAGCAAAGTAGAGAGAGATCCTTGATGAAAACCTGCACCAGAGCACTCAAGACCTCCAACCGGCGTGAAGGTTCACCTTCAACAGGACAATGACCCTAAGCACACAGCTAAGACAAAGCAGGAGTTACTTTGGGACAAGTCCCAATGTCCTTGAGTGGCCCAGCCAGAGCCCAGACTTGAACCCAATCCAACATCTCTGAAGAGACCTGAAAATAGCTGTGCAGGTACGCTCCCCATCCAACCTGACAGAGCTTGACGGGATCTGCAGAGAAGAATGGGGAAAAAACTCCCTAAATACAGGTGTGCCAAGCTAGTAGCATCATACCCAAGAAGACTTGAGGCTGTAATCACTGCCAAAGGTGCTTCAAACTAGTGAATAAAGGGTCTGAATACTTACGTAAATGTGATCAGTGTTTTAATTTGAATATATTTGGAAACATTTCTCCCCAAAAAATGTTTGCTTTGTCATTATGGGGTATTGTGTGTAGAGTGATAAGAAAAACAAATCAATTTTAGAATAAGGCTGCAACGTAACAAGCTGCGGAAAAGGTCAAGGGGTCTGAATAATTCCAAAGGAACTGTACGTAAATGTAGTCGGCTAGCGCCGAAGTCTTATGTCATCTGGATTTTGGCTGTGATACAGGCCACATTTAGGAAGGATATGTCAGAATGAAACCACACAGAATGAAAACCTCAAACAGCCTAACACCACTACAACAAATATCACCAGGAAAAAGATTCAAACCCTATCAGGGTCATCCCTTGGTTTATACTCCGGTAGGGAGCCAGTCAGGTACATCTGATCCTGAACAAGGCCAATAGCATTAGACGATATTAAGGGGGTGATCAGACTCCAAGTCGAAACCAGTCCCTACCAGTTTCAGCCTATTTTCTGCCATTTGGTGCCTAATGAACAGAACGAATAGGAGAAGTAGTGATTGGTGTTTACCTCGTCCTTGAGCTGGGCCAGGAACAGAGGCAGCAGGTGCTCCACTGTGTTGTCTTTGCCCAGGATAGTGGACAAGCCCATGATGACAGAGGCCAGGGCAGACTTCACATGCTGGTTGGTGTCAGACACCAGTTCCTGTCAGGAGAGAAAGAGTCAGACATTTCAGTGGAAAGGGAGAGCAAATCAAGTATTTTCAAATAGGGCAATATTATATGACAATATTACTGCTACATTGATATTTCCCTCGGGAGAAAAGGGGCATCGAAAAAAAAAGTTAGAGAAGCACTATGACAATGTTCCTCAAGAGGCGTATAAAGTCAACATCCTGCCCATAGAATACGGTGCCGTTGTGGACAGGGTAAGTGCAAACTAGCCTCTGTGTTGAAATGAATCATATGTTTACACAAGCTGACCCGGCGCTGTGAAGCATAATGTGCTCTACAGACCAGGCATTCACACTATATACACACACACACACACTGCTGTGTGTGGACACCCCTTCAAAATTAGTGGATTTGGCCAGTTCAGCCACATCCATTGCTGACAGGTGTATAAAATCAACCACACAGCCATGCAATCTCCATAGACAAACATTTGCAGTAAAATGGCCCGACTGAAGAGCTCAGTGACTTTCAACGTGGCACCGTCACAGGATTCCACCCAGTCTATTTGTCAAATGTCTGCCCTACTTGAGCTGCCCGGTCAACTGTAAGTGCTGTTATTGTGAAGTGGAAATGTCTAGGAACAACAGCTCAGCCAAAGTGGTAGGCCACACAAGCTCACAGAATGGGACTGAAGAGTGCTGAAGCTCATAAAAATGGTCTGTCCTCGGTTGCAACACTCACTACAGAGTTGCATACTGCTTCTGTTCGTCGGGAGCTTCATGAAATGGGTTTCCATGGCTGAGCAGCCATACACAAGCCTTAGCCCACCATACGCAACGCCAAGCATCGGCGTGGAGTGGTGTAAAGCTCACCACTATTGGACTCTGGAGCAGTTGAAACTCGTTCTCTGGAGTGATGAATTAAGCTTCACCATCTGGCAGACCGATAGACTAATCTGGCACCTGAACAAATGCACAGTCCACCAAACTGTAAAGGTTTAGGGCTATTTCATGGTTCGGACTAGGCACAATAGTTCTAGGGAAGGGAAATCTTAACGCTACAGCATTCTGTGCCTCTAACTTTGTGGAAGGCCCTTGCCTGTTTCAGCATGGCAATGTCCCTGTGTACAAGGCAAGGCCCATACAGAAATAGTTTGTCTAGATCAGTGTGGAAGAACTTGACTAGCCTGCAGAGCCCTGACATCAACCCCATCAAACACCTTTGGGATTAATTGTAACACCGACCGTGAGCCAGGCATAATCTCCCAATATCAGTGCCCAACCTCACTAATGCTCGTGGCTGAATGAAAGAAAGTCCCGCAGCAATGTCCCAACATCTAGTGGAAAGCCTTCCCAGAAGAGTGGAGGCGGTTATAGCAGCAAAGGGGAGGGGCCAACTTCATATTAACACCCAAGATTTAAGAACGAGATACAGTGGGGCAAAAAAGTATTTAGTCAGCCACCAATTGTGCAAGTTCTCCCACTTAAAAAGATGAGGCCTGTAATTTGCATCATAGGTACACTTCAACTATGACAGACAAAATGAGAAAAAAAAAGGCCTCATCTTTTTAAGTGGGAGAACTTGCACAATTGGTGGCTGACTAAATACTTTTTTGCCCCACTGTATTTGACGAGCAGTATCCATATAATGTCAGTGTTTTTCCACTGGTTCTTTTCTCAATTGCTTTCATGAAAACAGTTTGTCATTTATCCGACATAAGTTAATAGCTGCACCGAGCTCATATACTTTCAGTCATATTTGGACCAGCTTTAAATAACAGTTAATAAGGATTTGGGATTTGACTAAAGATGGTATAGGCTAAAATTGTACTTTTGTATTTTATGCTAGAGTTGTTCCTAGAAGAGCTGTTATTTCCCCAAAATGTATATTTCCTAAACAAAAGGGATGTCATTTAAACTCAGGAACCAACCAGTGCGTTCCAACACAGACAGTGGAATAGGAGTTGTGTGGTGATTTGGTAGACATTTTAAATACAACATTGCCCCCTGCAGTCCAAAGGCTATACTGAGCTCAAGTCCTCATCTCCTCACAAGCCCCCAAACTACAATGCATAATATCCTCCCAGTTCACTTATAGAAAGTACAGCCAAAAACAGGTTAATCAGTTTAACACTCATGCTAGAAATTGATTTGCGGGTGTCTAAAAATATCCGCTGCCTGCGCATTTGCACTTCTGAACAAGATCATTTGCTTAACTCGTGTTATTGTCGAGACTTCAGAACACATGACTGTTCGCCTAAAGCACGACAGCTTGATAAAAATAAAAAAAATGTTAAGATTAATGCTTTTTTAAATTGTCTCTTCGTAAGTCATGGGTGCTAGGAGTTACTTCCATCAAGTGAGAAATTGACAGGTCAAAGAAACCAGGACAAGCTAGCAGAATAAAAGAGGGATAAAAGTGAACTGTGGCTGTTTTTTTTATATATACCTTGACACAGGGCAGAATGTGAGTCATGATAATGGTCTCTCTGCTGTCTTCTGGAAGGTTCTCGCAGAACTCTGAGGAAAGAAATGGGGTTTATAAATACTGCGGTCTATTAGACGTTTAAAGCTTTTCATTCAAACAGTTATTTTTCATTTCAACAGAGGCTTTCTTTGACTGGCGGATATAGTCCATACACTCACCCTTGACCTTGTTGGCAGCGGCGGCTCGGACCTCAGCCTCGCAGTCCTTTAGCAGATTCTGGAAGGCTGGGACCAGGTCGTTCTTGGTGATCTCTGGGCCCACCGCTTTCTGGAGCTGTGGAATCAGTGACATGGCAATTAACATCCATCACTAAACCTTTGTGCCAGACTCCATGACCAACACACTCAACTGATGGGATTCGGGTTGGGAACGCACAGGCTACAAAGTCCATGGTGGCAAGGTGGAAAGTGCACAAAACTATTTGCCATTTAATTTGTGTGGAAGTTTCCTGCAAACTGTTAAATTGGACAAGGGAACTTCTACCACAGACATAGCAATTAACATCCAGCAGACATCTCCATCTACAGCTTTGACATGATCCCACCTTCAAACCTTACTCTGAGATTTGCTGATCAACACACTAAACTAATGGGATTTCAGGTCGGGAACCCAGGCTACCAAAGACCATGGTGGTGAGGGGGAAAGTGGTAGAAAACCTTTCAGTTAAGTGTGGTGCACAAAAAAAAATGTGTGAGGTATCCTGAAAGCTTTCACATTGATTGACTGAACTTCTACATCATATTATTGAACAGTGGCAATATGTCCCATTTTATACTAAATGACAACAGAAGGTCATATGGGTTAGCAATCAATGTGTTAGTGTAATGAAGTTAAGTGGCAATGAGGACATCAAGAATGTTCTACACTGGGGGACTAAGAACATTACAGGGCCCCATAACAGTCCTGCTATTTATGTCCACTCTACTTTCCCCTTGCAGCATTGTATTACTTAAGTTCAATACAGTAAAGCAACGTAAAATATAAAACGCCTAGACTAAAATGACAGCAAAAATAATGCAAATACCTCTGACTAATTTTTAAAAATTCTTAAAATGCCCCCTTTTTTTCTACAACTGGGCATACTAAAAACTACTAAAAGAACCATTTTAAAGTGACCACTTGTGAAGCATTGAACGTCGTCCCCCATTGCTTCCGTTCCAGGTTGGGTAAAGCAGCAAATATTTTCGAGGCATTATGGCTACATGCAGCATATCAATGTTTCCATATGCTCACCTCAGAGAACTTGTCAGCCACCATGTAGCGGACCCTCCAGGACTTGTCCTCAGCGGCCTGGCGCAGGGTGGGCATCACCAGCGTCTCCAGGTCCTCCTGGGGCAGCAGTGTGGCGATGCTCACACAGGCTTCCACAGCCAGCAGGCGCACTGAGTCCTACAGGCAGGGGGACAATGGGATTATTTCTCATTCTGTGCCAATTTAATAAAATGGTGTAACTGCTGAGGCGTTGGGGTTAACAATAGCTAGACCAGTTGTGAGTCCCAGGTGGGGCTACCTACTGAATTCGCAGAAATATTCATCCATCCCCATTCAGAACCAGCTAATATGTATGGCCATGTTATTTCTATTGGCCAGTCGATTTAGGAATTGTGTGGTAGAACTCCAGGCACTTCCCACCGCAATGTCACAGAATGCCCTGTGCGCTTGTAGAGTACATGTATGTACCTGCTCATCGGAGGCCAGTGCGGTGAAGAGCGAGATGATGTCACTCTTGACATAGTCCAGCTCCAGAACCTTGGCGAATTCCCCAAGCTTGGAGGCTGCGGCGCGACGTACCATGGGAGTGTCATCTGAGCACAGAGTGCGGAAATGCCTGTGGAGAGAACATGCCACCCACCATCAGACCATAACTCCATTGTATCTCCTCTACACAAAAAGAGTAGCTAAACATCCCGATCTGATTGACTTGGGACTGGAAGGCTAGTATGTGTAACTACAGGAGATGGGGGCATGGGACCCCTGATATGAGACAAAGTAATGTCCGCAATTCTAATATTATGCTCCTAGTGATTATAGTGGGGGACACATAATAGACCATATTTCAATCGCTAATCATATCTAAACTACAACTCTCCTGATATAGCTACTCACTGGCGAATTTCAGCCTTGACGGTGCTGGACACGCGGGGGTAGCAGACGCTGAACAGGCCACAGGCAGAGGTGCGGGAGGTGAACCAGTCACCACTGGCCAGCCTCTTCACCAGGGGCTCAAAGTGCACCTCCAGGTCCACAGGAGAGTGCTCCTGGGAGATCTTACGCAGAGACTCCACAGCCTTGTCTCGCACCACCGTTTCCTCCACGGTAGCCAGGCTCTCCAGCGGCGGCTGCGGAAGAAAGACAAAGGGACATAAGTCTGTGTATGTAGCGTAGCTGACTGGATATGTTGAGATAGGTGTGTGTATATACATGGGTTAACTCTGTAAAATTGTGTTGTAAGGTCTACATGTTGATTATCTGTATGCATCTTATATGCTCAATACCAAATTTGTTTTTTTAACAGATACGTACCAGCAGACAGTGAACATATTCAGGGCCTCCCACCAGCATGGTGAAGTTGCCCAGCTGCTCAGCCAAGGCAAGAAGCACCTCATCCTCATCATAGATGGTGTCTACAAGAGGTCAGGTGTTGAACATAATTGAAAGAGTGGGGGCACGGGGGATTGGCATGACAACACAATTAGATGGATGAATTCTACTGGCTTCAACGCATGCTATCTCAGAACAATTTCCAGCAAAGTGACAATGCTAATGCTGGTTGTGCAATGTCCTGTGAATCTCTTTAAAGAGTGTTGACTCAGTCAGAATTATTAGCCTTTCACACATCTTGACTCTTGATGATGGCTGTAACTGGGGACTTAAGGTGAGGACATACCTGTGAGGAAGGGGAGGAGTTCAGTGCGGGTCCTCTCCACTCCAAGGGCCAATGCGATGGTAGACAGCTTTTTGATACTGTTCAGTCGCAACTTGGAAAGTAAACAATGCCAGATGATGTTATTACATGAAATTTACAAGAGAGGCCACCATTAGCCATAAAAAGATTCTTCGCATTTCAGTGAGGCGAACTATGAAGACTATTTCAGATATGAGCATTTCAAAGAGAAATGAATTCCCTTTTAGGTGCCTTCCTTACAAACATAACTTTTTTTCTAGAGAATAGATAACGTGTGTGTTTTGTAATGCTTTCAGACACCAAAGCAAGATGCAGATATATTACATAACTAACGTTAACTAGTTAGTTACAACATGAAAATAATGATCATCTCACTACCATTACCAGGGTGGAGCTGGATGACTGTCGGGTACATGAAGGAAGGAAGCTTCCTTGTAATTATGTAATTAGCAGGTATATACATGTATGAGCTTGCTAATCAGCATACAGTAACGTTGTGTGTACATTGTACATTTTAATACTTCAATAACAAACAAGTAGCTAGGTTAATTTACAAGTTAGCATGCGAATTGGAGCTAGATAGCTAACGTTAGTTAGTTCGCTGCTAACTACTGACTGTAGCATAGATAGCCCGGCACAATAGCTAGCTAAACAAGTGACCCAGTAGTAACTAGCTAACGTTAGCTAGCACCAGTTACTTTTATACACCGCAAATAACTACTTAGTTATCTAGCTATACATTTTGGACAGTAACTAAATACGACATGCAGCTATTCCGTTTGATATTTATCACACCATGTAACACGCTTATAGCCAGCTAACGTTAGCCAGACTGGGTGCGCCAGGGCTGAGATTTCATGAACAGGCCAAAAGGCCTAACGTTAGCTAACGATCCTTTTTTAAATCAGACATGTATTAAGTAAAATAAACAAAACCAATATAATATCCCAAACGAACGTCTTATGATCAGAGCATCGGTGATTACCTGCACATCCTCATTACGAAGCTCGTCAATGAGAACCGCGATGGGGTAGAGAGAATCGTCTCCATCAGCTCCTGCCATTTTGGATTTATGTTGCATTAAATGAAAAGAGATTCACTACGGGGTTTCTTATAAACAACCACCACCAGGGGCCTCCTTTCTCCACGGACTTGTGTCGTCGTCACAAGTTACCACAGTTACAAATTCATAAACCCCGCCTATTTATTTTTTATTTTACTAGGCACGTTTCTACCATTCTTAAAATCAGATTTTAAACCTAACCACACTGCTAACCTTATGGCTGACCCTAAACTTAAATTAAGCCCAAAAAGCACTTTATTTTCATGAATTTTTATGATATAGACAATTTTGACTGTAGCATGGATGCGATAGTTGATGTTCTCGCTGGATTTGCATGTTCACCAAAAAGGCCCCGGAACCTGTGTATGGATCTGAGAAGTAATTTGAATAAGACTGAGCATTTTGTTGAGTTTCTTAGTTTACGTATTATGAGCATATTTAGATAGGAAGAGGCGAAGCAATGGGGATGATTGGGTCCGAAATCTATATTCTCCAGTAAGTAGCGTTTTGTCCCATATACCTAGCCAGGAGTTTTTGTTTGTAGGTCAATGAGAGAGCGTTTAATAGATCCCAACGGTGGGAGTGTCATAATACCCGTACACCTAGCGGTCAAACAGGAAAACGGTTCCAATCTTTTATCCACCATTAATTTTTCCTATATGGGATTTTAGAAACAAATAAATAAGAACTGTGTTTCATGTAGGCTACTTCCGCCGCCTCGCTTCGCGTTCCTCAGAAACTATGCAGTATTTTTTTTTTTATGTGTTTTTTTTTTTACATTGTTACCCCAGGAAGTTTTAGGTTTTATTACATACAGTCGGGAGGAACTATTGGATATCTTGCCTATGCCGTTCGGCCATCACTCATTCATTCCTTTACACTTGTGTGTATAAGGTAGTTGTTGTGAAATTGTTAGGTTAGATCACTAGCATTAACATCTGCTAACCATGTGTATGTGACAAATAAGATTTGATTTAACCATGGCATGATGTTTTGATAACCATGTAAATCTCTTTCAGACACAGTGACTTATCAATATATTCAGCTCTATTTACTCTGATTCAAAATGAAAATTAGCATCAAAGTAGACATCATGCAAGACTGCAAAATCCCTGCATGTCATCTCTAGCTGACATCTTTACTAACATGTATTGTGTCAATTTAAAACTGGCCCAAAACAGTTCACAGAATTGTCCATTTAAATACACTACCGTTCAAAAAGTTTGGGGTCACTTAGAAATGTCCTTGTTTTTTTAAAGAAAAGCATTTTGTTTGTCCATTAAAGTAACATCAAATTGATCAGAAATACAGTGTGGGCATTGTTAATGTTGTAAATTACTATTGTAGCTGGAAACAGCTGATTTTCTTTATGGAATATGGCTCTCTTGGGATATATTGTCGGAATCGGTTCCGCAAACGGGCCTCTCCATGCATCGCGCCGACAGAGATAAACACCTTTCTGGGAAAAGGAAGGGTGGGGTGCATGCTTTATGATTAACAACTCATGGTGTAATCATAACAACATACAGGAACTCAAGTCCTTCCGCCCACCCGATCTAGAATTCCTTACAATCAAGTGCCGGCCATTTGACCGACCAAGAGAAATCTCATCAGTTATAGTCATAGCTGTGTACATTCCCCCTCAAGCAGACACCAAGACCACCATCAAGGAACCTCACTGGACTATATGCAAACTGGAAACCATACATCCTGAGGCTGCATTTATTGTAGCTGGGGATTTTAACGAAGCAAATTTGAGAACAAGTCTACCTAAATTCTTCCAGCATATTGATTGCGCTACGCCCATGCTCAAAACCCTTGACCACTGCTACTCTAACTTCTGCAATGCATACAAAGCCCTCCCTTCGGCAAATCTGACCATGACACCATCTTTCTCCTTCCGTCTTATAGGCAGAAACTCAAACAGGATGTACCAGTGACGAGAACCATTCAACGCTGGCCACGCTTCAAGATTGTTTTGATCAAGCGGACTGGAATATGTTCCGGTCAGCCTCAGAGAACAACATCGACCTATACGCTGACTCGGTGAGTGCGTTTATAAAGAAGTGCATTGGAGATGTTGTACCTACTGTGACTATTAAAACATACTCTAACCAGAAACCATGGATGGATAGCGGCATTCGCGCAAAACTGAAATCGCGATCCACCGCAATTAACCATGGAAAGAGGTCTGGGAATATGTCTGAATATAAACAGTGTAGCTATTCCCTCCGCAAGGCAATCATCAAGCGAAATGCCAGTGCAGGGACAAGGTGGGGTTGCAATTCAACGGCTCAGACACAAGTCGTATGTGGCAGGGTCTACAGGAAATCATGGACTACAAAAAGAAAACCAGCCACGTCACGGACACTGACGTCACGCTTCCAGACAAACTAAACACCTTTGGCTGCTTTGAGGATAATAGTGTCACCATCGTGGCCCGCTAACAAGGACTGTGCCCCCTCCTCTGTTGCTGACGTGAGTAAAACATTTAAACGTGTTAACCCTCGCAAGGATGCTGGCCCAAAGCATGTGCAGACCAGCTGGCTGGTGTGTTTACGGGCATATTCAATCGCTCCCTATCCCAGTCTGTTGTCCCCACATGCTTCAATATGGCTACCATTGTTCCTGTACCCAAGAAGGCAAAGATAACTGAACTAAATGACTACCGCCCCGTAGCACTCACTTCTGTCAACATGAAGTGCTTTGAGAGATAGTCAAGGATCATGTCAAGGATCATGTCACCTCCACCTTACTAGCCACCCTAGACCCACTTCAGTTTGCATACCGCCCCAATAGGTCCACAGATGACGCAATCGCCATCACACTGCACATTGCCCTATCACATCTGACAAAAGGAATACCTATGTAAGAATGCTGTTCATTCACTACAGCGCAGCCTTCAACACCATAGTACCCTCCAAGCTCATTAAGCTGGAGGCCCTGCGTCTCAACCCTGCCCTGTACAATTGGGTCCTGGACTTTCTGATGGGCCGCCCCCAGGTGGTGAAGGTAGGAAACAACATCTCCACTTCACTGACCATCCAACACTGGGGCTCCACAAGGGTGCGTGCTCAGCCCCCTTCTGTACTCCCTGTTCACCCACGACTGCGTGGCCTTGCACGCCTCCAACTCAATCATCAAGTTTGTAGACAACACAAAAGTAGTGAGCTTGATTACCAACAACAACGAGGCCGCCTTCAGGGAGGAAGTGTGGGCACTTGGAGTGTGGTGTCAGGAAAACAACCTCTCCGTTAATGTCAACAAAACAAAGGAGATGATCATGGACTTCAGGAAACATCAGAGGGAGCACCCCCCTATTCACATTGAAGGGACAGAAGTGGAGGGTGGAAAGTTAAGGTACTCGGCGTACACATCACAGACAAACTGAAATGGTCCACTCATACAGACAGTGTGGTGAAGGCAGCGCAACAGCACCTCTTCAACCTCAGGAGGCTGAAGAAATTTGGCTTGTCACCCAAAACCCTGACAAACTTTTAAAGATGCACAATCGAGAGCCTGGTACAGCAACTGCTCTGCCCACAACCGTAAGGCTCTCCACAGGGTGGAGCGGTCTGCACAATGCATCACCGGGGGCAAACTATCTGCCCTCCAGGACACCTACAGCACCCGATGTCACAGAAAGGCCAAAAAGATCATCAAGGACATCAACCACCGAGCCACTGCCTGTTCACACCGCTACCATTCAGAAGGCGAGGTCAGTACAGGTGCATCAAAGCTGAGACCGAGAGACTGAAAAACAGCTTTTATCTCAAGGCCATCAGACTGCTGAACAGCAATCACTAACTCAGAGAGGCTGCTGCCTACATTGAGACCCAATCACTGGCCACTTTAATAAATGGGTCACTTCATACAATGCACTCTAAATAATGCCACTTTAATAATGTTTACATAACTTACATTACTCATATCACATGTATATACTGTATTTTATACCATCTATTGCACCTTACCTATGCTGCTCGGCCATTGCTCATCCATATACTTACATGTACATATTCTCATTCACTCCTTTAAATTTGTGTGTATTAGGTAGTTGTTGGGGAATTGTTAGATTACTTGTTAGATATTACTGCACTGTTGGAACTAGAAGCATAAGCATTTCGCTACACTCACATTAACATCTGCTGACTCGGTGAGTGCGTTTATAAAGATGTTTATAACGTGTATGTGCCAAATACAATTGGATTTGGAATATCTACATAGGTGTATAGAAGGCCAGTATCCTGGAGTCGCCTCTTCACGGTAGACGTTGAGACTGGTGTCTTGCGGGTACTATTTAATGAAACTGCCAATGGACTTGAGGCATCTGCTTCTCAAACTCGACACTAATGTACTTGTCCTCTTACTCAGTTGTGCACCGGGGCCTCCCACTCCTCTTTCTATTCTGGTTAGAGCCAGGTTGCGCTTATCTGTGAAGGGAGTAGTACACAGCGTTGTACGAGTTCTTCAGTTTCTTGGCAATTTCTTGCATGAAATAGCCTTCATTTCTCAGAACAAGAATAGACTGACGAGTTACAGAAGAATGTTATTTGTTTCTGGACATTTTGAGACTGTAATCGAACCCACAAATGCTGATGCTCATGATACTCAACTAGTCTAAAGAAGGTCAGTTTTATTGCTGCTTTAATCAGCACAACAGCTGTCATAACATAATTGCAAAAGGGTTTTCTAATGGTAAATTAGCCTTTTAAAATGCTAAACTTGGATTAGCCAACACAACATGCCATTGGAACACAGGAGTGATGGTTGCTGATAATGGGCCTCTGTACGCCTATGTAGATATTCCATTAAAAAAAAAAAATCAGCCGTTTCCAGCGACAATAGTCATTCACAACATTAACAATGTCTACACTGTATTTCTGATAAATTAGATGTTATTTTAATGGGCAAATTTCTTTTGGCTTTTCTTTCAAAAACAAGGATATTTCTAAGTGAACCCAAACTTATGAACAGTAGTGTACATTTAGACAATTTATTAATTACTACATTACCTAGCATTAGATAGTTAATCCAGAGATTCTTACCTTTGCCTCGATTCAGCATTCTCATCCAGATCATCATGGCATCTGTAGTTCTTTATGATAGACTTATTAGCATTTCATTTGTTGGGGGTAAATACAGGCAAGTATATTGATAAATCACCTTGTCCAATAGAGATTTACAGTTATCAAAACGTCACGCCGGGGTAAGCCATCACGAAACACAGCACTTATTGTTATGTTTCTAAAATCCTATATGGAGAAAATGAATGGTGGAAAAACAATTAGAACCATTTCCCAGTTTGACCGCTGGGTTTTATGGGTATTATGGCTTATACTGTTACTGTATTTGGTTAACAACAAATGGGATGACTTATTTGCTACATAATGCTTAGGGTAAGAGTGTACTGGCATAAGTAGGATATCCAGGCAACTTTGAGGGGAAAAAAAACACTTTATATCTGAGTTGTTCACACACTGGTGCCATCTGCTCTTGCCTCCTATTTTTGAAGACGTTTATTTTCATTGTTAGAGCAGCTACTTAAACTGTGGTATGTTTTTCACTTGTAGCAAATATATTTAGTCCTAAAACCAGGAAATAAGTTATCTGGTTCGTTCAGCCATCCATATGGGAAAAATGAATGGCGAAATAATATAATTTTGGAATGAACACTGAAAATAAGGTTTGAGGTTAACACAGGTTTAGGAGATCTTATACGCTTTGTTCTATGAGATAATATGACCTTTATGCATTATGAAGCCTTTGCAATTTGTGTTTTATTATTACACAAATTCTTCTAAATTCACAATGTGAAGTTAGCTGATGATAATATCATAGAACAAAACGTATAACAAATCCTATGCCGTGTTTACCACAGACCTTATTTTGTGCGTTTATCCCAAAACGCCATTCATTTTTCACCCCACCCAGTAGGTGGTGGCAATACACCATGAAAGAATGTAGTCCCCCGCAAAACTTCCCCGAAGAAGAAGTTCACAAAAAAAATGGCAGCGCAGCAACAACCCGGTGGACCGATTCCCCAAGTTGGAATGCAGCAAGCTGCTACACTTCAACAACAGCAGTTGAGTCAACAGCAAGATTTCGACCCTGTTCATCGATTCAAAATGCTTATTCCACAATTAAAAGAGAGCCTCCAGGTACTCCACGTTTTGTTTACATGAGCTCGTAACAATGGCTGGTCAGTCTGGTCTCTTCACTGCCACACAGAGGGGGAAAGGCGAATTTTCGACCAACCTTTACTTGGCGATCCTTCCAGTAATCCAACAATGTGTACGCTGCCATCTGTCTATTTCAAATATTACCATTGATTGAGACGGGTGAGTGTCATTCAACCAGTAGTTAAATTGGGAGGTGAGGTGGGGGGCGTCTTTAGTTCGGGGGCACTCAGCCAAGGTTGTAGCCAGCTGACTAGCTCTAGAACTCAAGCCTTACCCAGCGTTAGAGTTCTCAATCAATCCGGCATATAACAGCTGGATCAATGAACTACAATACTGACGCTCTGTTGTAAACGTTACTAATCCTGCTTGTGATACGGGTTTGGAAACCTCTGGAACTTTAACATTCACATCAGTGAGAAAGAAACTATTGTAAATACATAAGGCAAATTTACTGTTAAGTTGCTCCCGGCATAATGTAACAACACTGGGCAAACCAAGGTAAGAAACTTCCTCCCCAGTTAAGCTCAAGAGGAGGAAGTGTAGTCTCTGTTAGTCGGTGTTGAAAATAATTGCCGGGTGTAAACAGAAAGCAACTTTGCTAAACAACATACAGTAAATATATTTGGTATTTTTACAATTATTTCTTGCTTGTATGAAAGTTAAATTCAAAATATTTCCAATCCTCTATTGCATGTGAGGTGTAGGCCGGGCCCTATAGGCCTATGTGCGTTTAGAGAGTTTCCCCCTGTGCCACTCGCAATTTGAAAGCGCCCAGAAGAGTATTATTTTCTCCCATAGAATGCGACAAGCTTGGATAGGTAAACTATTCTACTATGGGGTTGACTGAGGAGATATTAAATGTGGACAATTTTCCATTATAATTCAAAATTAGCATTACCAAAGGTACAGGTGCCCCACCTGGCTCTAATTTGGATCATAGGTGCAGAGTTTGGGACCCAGCCCAATTCAACCCATTCAAGATTTCTGAGTCGCACTCATGACATGCATAACACCCACCTGTCTCAAGAAGATTTGAAATAGACAAGATGGCAGCGTACACATTGTTGGATTACCTAATGGAGCAAAAAAATGGATTTAATTTAATAACGGAGCATCTTCTATGTTCAAATGAACCATCTGCAACTAGCAATGCGTTGTCTTCCATGTTGGGAATTGAGGAAGTATAGACAAGTTGGTTGAAAATTCTCTGTGCTACGCTTTACACTACCTAAATAATAACACCCATCAGCCAGCTGGAACAGTAGTAATGGTCTGACTAGGCAATATTTTTAATGCTTACCTTTTTTAGTTGAACTGCAAATAGTGGTGAGATACAGTGAATATGGTGATAATGCTTTTTAATGCAATATAATATGTATGCATAGTAACAAAATATTGTATATAGCTATGTACATGGTTGCAAAATGTAGCTACACCAAATATAGGATAACTAAGCATTATTTTCTGTCTAGAATGTTATGAAGATTGCCTCTTTAAATTTGGGACATAATACATCAATTGACAATGGCATGTAAGTACCCTTTTCCCCGTAACTCTCAATGGCACATACGCAGCCAATAAACGTGCATCTTCAGTTCCAGAAAATACACGACTTTCCTTTGTGTTTCAGAAAGAGCAGTGATGCCAGTGTACAGCGGTTTGACAAGAGTCTGGAAGAGTTTTATGCCCTATGTGATCAGCTGGAACTCTGCTTAGTGAGGCACACACACAACCTGCTTGTATTTCCATGCTACAGTGAAATTGTTGAACACCTCTTTTCTTCTTTTTGAATGTTACCCTCTTTTTCTCCCCAATTTCGTGGTATCCAATTGTTAGTAGTTTACTATCTTGTCTCATCGCTACAACTCCCGTACGGGCTCGGGAGAGACGAAGGTTGAAAGTCATGCGTCCTCCGATACACAACCCAACCAAGCCGCACTGCTTCTTAACACAGCGCGCATCCAACCCGGAAGCCAGCCGCACCAAAGTGTCGGAGGAAACACCATGCACCTGGCGACCTGGTCAGCGTGCACTGCGCCCGGCCCGCCACAGGAGTCGCTAGTGCGCGATGAGACAAGGATATCCCTACCGGCCAAACCCTCCCTAACCCGGACGACGCTGGGCCAAATGTGCATCGCCCCATGGACCTCCCGGTCGCGGCCGGCTGCAACAGAGCCTGGGCAAAGAACCCAGAGTCTCTGGTGGCACAGCTAGCACTGCGATGCAGTGCCTTAGACCACTGCGCCACCAGTTACCTCTTGTTACTACACAAATGTCTTATTTCTATTTGGCTTTTAGACTTCCAAGCATCATTCACCATAACATACAGTATAGTTTATACATTGATAAAGCTGGCAGCCTGGTCATCCGCTCACTTTTACTCCTCTTTTGTTTCCCCCATAGCGGCTTGCCTACGAGTGCTTATCCCAGAGCATTGACAGTGCCAAGCACTCTCCTAACCTGGTCCCAACAGCCACCAAGCCTGACACCGTGCAGACAGAGTCCCTGTCCTACTCACAGTACCTCAGCATGATCAAGTCGCAGATCTCCTGCGCCAAAGACATTCATAACGCTCTATTGGAGTGCTCCAAGAAAATCGCAGGAAAGGGCCAGCCACCAGGAATCCTGTAGAAATGGGCATTTCATTTCATTATATTATTATTTTTCTAAAGTTATTTGTATTTTTTGTTGTTGTAATGATTGATAAAGACATACAAAGTTGATTTAACTGTTTAACGGATGCCCATCTTCACTTTTCTTCCCCCCCAAAAATCAGAAAAGTAGCAAAAATAATGTCTTCGAGCATCAAGTAATGAGATTCACAGCTTCCTCAGATTATGGAAAACCAACTGTGCCTCAGATCCAGCCAGTCATAATTTCAACAACGCTATCCCACTTTTGACACCAATGGGGCCTTGACGAGGTCACTAGGTGTTGAACTAAGGTTGCTATAGTATTTTTACAAGCCAATGCCCTTTTTATTTTGTTCACTCGCTTCACAAAAATAAAATACTGAAACCTGTTAAACACTTAAAGCTGCATTGCCCAGTGGTGAAACAGCGATGTTCGTTTGCGATATTACGACAACGAAGTTACTGACAGACGTTTTCTTCCCCTCGACATCATTGAATGCGTGACAGAAAAGCACAAAATGAATACTGCCATTTTTTAAAACCATGCTGCTCCACGCTCCTGAGCTCGGCCAGAAAATTAAATAACAGAGGTGGGACATTTGTGGCGCCGTTTCCCGCTACTGTAACCAAAATGATAAAATTCTCGTTCATTTCTCTGTCTTGATTCAGAATGGTGCTTTGCCAGAATGTGGAGCGTTTGTCAGCATGCTAAGCTAGCCAATGCTATAGCAGCCCATTGGATTCCATGAAAACACAACTGTTAGCGTTGGAGGGAATTCAACAACACAAAGGTGTTGCTATATCATTAGCTAACCTAGCATGCTGACAAAGGGCTGTTTAATTAAAAACTCAGTATTTCAATCTTCTCGATTCATAATTTCGGGATGATTAGGAGTACAGCGAAATATTC